>NW_027110524.1:849947-859364 GCF_000696795.3 Halyomorpha halys
ATAAAACTGGAAAACAAGTGTTCTTTGTTATGTAATAAAATTATAAAAGTATAATGAGCAGTAATATTACTGTTGTTGGGGATAGAGTTAACCCCTAAAAGAAACACATAATACTATTATCAACACATTTATAGCAGTAACAACTCTAGTTTCAGTGTGTTGCATGTCTCCACTTCAAAATAGATTGTTTAAGCAAATTATAATGTGATACATCCATTTGAAACTGAACTTAAGTACAGGCCACTCAGATTTCTAGTTTTGAGACTAACTATACAATATATTTCAGTATAAGATAATTTCTTCAAAAAACTGATTTATTTGCTATTAGTATATGTTTCCAAGATAAGATAAGCTGTAATCCTAGGATATAGAGAGCGGGTGGCAGGAGACATCATTCACTCTAATTATTTTTGGTGCTATCATCTCCTTGAAATTGTAACATTGTACATCAACCATTATAGGAACAGTATAAATAAATAATTTTATCAATATAACTAAGAAAAATTATAGTAACATACTATATCAAAACTGTCTTCTCCTTCCAAAATAGTATCACATGTCTGCAAAGCAATATCAAGAAGAATGTTCACTTTTTTGAGATCAGCGACAGCATTACTAGCTTTGGGTATCTGATTATGCTCAATGTCATTGAGCCATTCACCAACATCAGCTAATTTTACAACTTCCGTATCTCCTCTTGATTCCTCGAATCATAAAATATACATAAATGATTCAATGATAATAGGAACAGAAATTTTTTTTTTTTAATTTTTATATGTACCTCAAATTCTTTAATAAAATATTTTATTTCTCCACTTAAAAAAGGTCGATGATCAAACAGCCTGTTCCAAATATCGCCAAAATCTAGCAACAAAATAAAACTTAAAAACAAAACTGGGCACGCCCCTTTCTTTTCTTGCATCATTTGCACATACAAATGTACATATATTTAAATAAATAATTTAAGCTAGTGTTATTTAAGACAATGTTTAACAATACAAAGAGATAGGAAAGATATATCATGCTTTGAGTACAAAAACAATTATGTAAAAGCTATCAAAACTGATAGTGAAGAGTAACTAAATGTACTTTAAACAGATGTATATAAATTGTACGCAACTCACACCTCAGGAATAATAAAATAGAAGATACCTTTAGTTATGGCAAATAGCATAACTAGCGAAATTCAGTGTTAAGCATAATTTCAGTAAAACAACTCCCAAATGGGGCTTAGGAATGAGGTTGCATCTGCACAGGTTTCATTCCCTTGCACTTGTCAATAATGCCTGAAGACTATAGGAAATATTTTTTAGAAAATCATATTAATTTTAAAAGATATATAGTAATTTTAAACTTCAAAAAACATATTTTTATTAAACTTTTTTAATCCTGATAGAAGATTATGAATAAATAATTTATCGGTTATGGTTTATAATTCTGTTATGTAGCCAAGAGGGCAGCACTGTAAACACTTCAGTACAAGATGGATGTCAATCGGACCAGATATGTCGAACTTTGTTTATTTTTAACCCGCTCCCTAGATGTTATTTAAATATTTTCCCAGACTGATGTGGATGAAGTAAATAGGCAACCCTACTTTCTCGATATAATGCCCGGACTTATTGGCGTCAATGAGTTCGTTGACGAAACCAGGGAGGATTACAACTCCCCAACAACCTCAACATTTGTTTCTCGTATGCCCCAGTGTAGACAGACAATATCAAATTTGGAAGAGGTATGTCTCCTTAGCTCTGTAAAATTTATTTTATTTTCTGCTTGAATTTATTGAAGTTATTCTATCCTTCAAAATTATCGCGACGTAATTGACCAATTAAGGATGGTGATATCATATGCATATTAATGTGTTTTGATTTCTCTTAGTTTTCAAATCTTGTATCCTTTCAGACGCTTGATTTTGACAGAGATGGCCTTACTAAACTTAGAAAAGCTATTAAATCGATTCACAACTCTGGGAACTGTAAGGAAAAAAGACATTTTGTAAAGTTATTAACTTAGTTATTTCTTCAGAACTACACTCTTTATTTCTTTTCAGCTCATGTTGACAATGAAATGTATTTTGCTAGAATTTTGGAAAGACTTGGTGGGAATGCTATGTCCAAAGATCAGGAGCCAGATATTGGTGCTGCTTTTCTCAAATTCGCAGTAGTTACTAAAGAGCTTTCTGCCTTAATGAAAACTTTGGTATTTTTGCATTTAATCACATTTGTTTTAGACATTTATTTGTTTGTTTTTTTGTTACTAAATTTTATCAAACATTGTGTTTCAAGATGCAAAACATAAACAACATTGTGATGTTTCCATTGGAAAGTTTATTAAAAGGGGATCTGCGTGGTGTGAAAGGTGATTTAAAAAGACCATTTGATAGAGCTTGGAAAGATTATGAAGCTAAATATGCTAAAATTGAGAAAGAGAAAAAACAGCAAGCCAAAGAAGCAGGGTTGATTAGAACAGAGGTGACATCTGCTGAAATAGCTGATGATATGGAGAAAGAGAGAAGGCTTTTCCAGCTCCAAATGTGTGAGGTTAGTGATTAAATTGTCATTTGTAGTTATGCCACTTTCTTGACAGATGTTATCATTCTTATCACTTCTCATTAGTAAGTAGGTTATACATGAATGAAATACTAATTATGTCGTCATTTTTAGTACTTGATTAAAGTTAATGAAATCAAAACAAAGAAGGGGATTGAGCTACTTCAACATCTTGTCGAATATTACCATGCCCAAACAAAGTAAGTTTTACCTTTTTGATTACATTGCTTGTTAATTATTTATACTCCCATTTTTTTTCTTTTTGTAGCTGTTATTTAATTAAGATTATATTAGTCATAATGTCCTAAGAACCTATATTCTGTTAATTTAAATTGGTTGAATACATGAAATATAAAATTTGATGATTTGAATTGAAAATTTCTGATTTATTACTTCTAGTTATTTCCAAGATGGCCTGAAAACAATTGAACATTTTGGCAACTATGTTGCTGATCTATCTCTAAAGTTGCAAAAGGTTAGGCAAAAGCAAGATGAGGAAAGGAGGCGACTTACAGAGTTAAGGACATTGTTGAGGAGTTCACCAGGGCTTGAAAAAGAAGTAAATAGGCTTTTATATTTCATTTTGATGTGAACATTTTACTGCTGGTATTGTTTTCATTTTCTCTCTTTTCTTTTGTCTCTTCATATTATTTTGAAAGAGTGAATATTAGTTTGAAAGTGATGAATCTAAAGTTTTAAGATTTTTCAGCATTTAATTCTTTTAGAAAAAAGTGAATATAACTTTTCAAATATTTGCATGTTTCTTATCAGCTGTCAAATTATGAATTACTGCTGTGTTAACTATTATCATGATCCTTTGTTCTGCTGTAGTCCTCAATTATTGTAAACAATATTAATCTATATTTATGCTAAAAGTTGTTTGTGTTATTTAGTTGATATTGTTTCCACAAAAATTAAGTAATGTACAAAACTTACTTTTTAAATTTGTTAATTTTATTAATTTATCAGTGTCAGTTTTGCACTGTATAAACACAAATCTTGGGTTTGTGAAATAAGAAGACCAAGATAAAAAATATTCACAAATGTTAAAGTGAAAAGTTTAGTGAAGTCCTTTAATCCTAAAAATCAACTATCTTCACGTTTGTCACTTAAATATGTTGTTGGCAACATTTAGACTAATAAACTTGATTGTTTTCTACGAAGATATATTATGAACATATCAATTATTAGAAATATTCTTCCCAAAATATTTGTTTTAAAGAAATAACATTGTTTGAAGCGGTCCAAAAGCTAATTATAAAAGATATTTGAGGGATATAGATTTTTCTAATCAAAATACAAATTCCTATCATTTTCAGACTAAATAACTTTTTTTTTTTTTTTTATTTATTTACAAGCAAATGCATATATCTTAAAATGTATATAATTACTGTGATTTAGTCACCTGTACATATTCATTTTTATTATTTTAAATTAGTAATTTAAGCACCTACCATATATTTGTTTTTTTTTTACCTTATTCTGAAAGGTATTTTGTTATCTCTGCAAATATTGATTTTTGGTGAATTTTTTGTCTCTGAGATATAAATAATTTCTATGTACAAGTTATTGATTTTCATTCTTGAAAAGCAACTAATAATTGTTTGGGTGAAAAAAAGCTTTCAGTACGAAGCAATTGATAAGTGAACTATAGAACCTTTTTTTTTTCTTTTATTTTTTTACTAAGATAATAGATTTAGATAAAATGGCACAAGTTAATATAAATCAGTTATATTGGATTTTTTTGTTCATCATTTTCACATAGTGGTTATAGAATTATTTAAAAAATTATGAATTTTTTAGTTCATAATTTTTACATATTGGTTAACTGATACCAGGCTCATTCTTACTGCCGGTACCTCACAATAACTATTCTTCTTATTTTACTAATTATTTAGAGGCCATTATCTTCTTTTTTTATTTTTTACTTTTCCATATCAAGGGCAAATCTTTTGCAAAACTAATGATACTAATATTACCTATTTATTTAATACCATTAATGACATTTAAAAAAAAAATTAAATAATAATAAAACAACTGTTTTTTGCTCCCATTAGAAAATTTTCCTAATTACTATGTTTTTAAGTGTGCCGAGTCGGAATCTGAAGTCAGAAAAGTTTCATCAGGAACCATTTTTAAGAAAAATGAGGTTGAAGTTGAAAAAACGAAAATTTTGAAAATAGTATGTTTATTTATTTTATTTTTTTTTTAATTTATTTTATTTTATTCATTTTTTTTACATTCAGAGAGGATTAAAATTATGTAAAATGATTTTATATTTCAACTGTGTTCCAAGGCTGGGAGGGGGGAGGGAGTGGTCAGGTAGATATAGAAATATTTTATTCTTGGTCTACCCGAAGGGGTGTTTTAAGGAGCAAGTGTTGTCAGCTTGGTCCTTTCAATGCCTCATTGATATGACTAAAATCTGGCACTCATATCAAGACCGAGTTAACCTAAGAAGTTCCTGCTTAAAGATAAACTTTCATTGATACTACATCATAGCAGCTAGTAGAGATTATGAACTGTTTACTTGTATTTTATTTTTTAAAATGTCCACTGTGGTGGCCAACTCCTCTTGCACTTAACCTATGCTAGTTTCAAATCATGTGAATCAAAATGTTAAAATTTAATGGTTTCTATTTGTATCACTTGGGGAGGTTCAGAGCGCCCCAATTCAGGAATCGTAAAAAGAGATATCGATAGGTTAGCCGGTCTATGTTCTAAGCCCATGATTGATATTAACCTATTTGTATCACTAGGCCAAAAATATGGTGACGTAGTTGTTTAATTTATATGCACTCTTATATTACCTATATAATTCATACCCTTAGGTTGTGGAGAATGTCTGTGAAATGTTAACCATTGATTTATATAAGAATGTTTTTGTTTGTTTAGATTGGGTATAACACATGTTATGTTGGTCAATAAACTACATGTCATTTCCATCATCTTGTTAATAACAAAAATGAAAAAAAAAATTTATTTCATTAGTTTCATCAATATCAATACCAGAACAATTCTGGCAAAATGAAGACTCATTACTTAAATTTATGGCTCAGAGTAGTAATAAGGCCAAGAACTATACAATTTTTATAAAATGTGAAGGTGATGGTTATGCGATCAAAAGAAGCAATAAATATTTAACAACTATTTATTTGCAGACATTTCGCCCCAATTTGCAGGGGCTAAATAACTAAAAATATGTATACAATATAAGATAATAAAATTCAAAGAAGTAAATTTAGGTGGGGTTAAAAATTATGTAAACATTAGTTAAAAATAATATAAAAATGAGATGTATAATAATAAGTATGTACATATATGTATATGATAAATTAATCCATAGACAATGGAAAAATATCTGTCCGTCAAAGCCTTGTGCAATTTTAACTTAAACATAAAAAACAAAACTTAAAAAATAAATAAGTTATATGCTTTAAAAACAATGCTTTTAACAAATCAATCATTTAAAAGAATACAGTATTATTTTTAAAGCAATAATATCAAACTGTGGTATACCATTTATCCCTCACATGTTAACTAACTGAGCTATTTCCAGTGTAGCCTGTCATACATGTTTGCTAAGAGCTCTCTAATTAGAGCCTTTTAACAAACTGAATAATAGTTCTGGAGAGCAGGTCTGCTGAACAAAATATTTTATCCTAATTTTTCTATACTTGTGAAAGGTTGTCAAGAAGTGATTAGTATCACAGTACGGAGTTACAGACTGGGTAGTTATCAATACTGTCATGCATCAACAGTTTTACACTTAAATTGAGCTCAATTCCATTCTACACTGGAAAATCGACTACATTGATACCAAATCAAAATTATCATTTAAATATGTTGTTTCTGCTTCTACGACACACCTAAGCCTCCTTACAAAGAAAAATTAGATCAGAGACATTCCTGTAATAAAAATTAGTAATGAAATCAACAGAGATAATTTCTATTATGTAATTTTAAATCATTAACCTTTAAAAAAAAAAAAATTGGAATGAAAATTTCTTTGCATAAACTTGAGTATTTATTAGAGAGGTAACATTTGGTAAATTTTTAACAATTTTTCATTTGATTCTGTCATAAAGAAAAAAACTTGTGAGCTGTATAGCTTCCTCAACATTTCTACTACCATGAGTAGGTAGGTACATAATTACCAATTACCTATGGTTCAAGGATTAAGAATAAATTTTATTATTCTTACATAAATTTAATTTGTCATTTTAGAATAAAAGCTGTGTTTAAAACATGCATCCCAAGAAAAGAAACATATGTTTGCGCATGTTGAAGCGAAAATAGTGGATGTAATTTGATAAAATTAATACTGGACCCTTTCCACACTAATCCCCAGTATCCCTTCAAATCAGACAATTTATTTTTTAAATATGTGTGTGCCTAGAAAAATAAATTCATATATGTGTGGACAGAATTTGATAAAATTAATTAGTAAAATTGGATTAACGGTTCCTTGATGTCAAAAATGTAAAATGTGAGTGAACATTTTTAAGATTCTGATAAAAAGTTTATGAATTTCCCTTTGCCATTACTTTTGGTAATGAAGAAGCAAAAAATAAAGGAAATATATGAACCATCGTCTTTAACATGATAACATAATGTAACTGGCATGCCAGTCGACTAGCGTTGTCTGAACCCGACTTAGCAAGGGAGGTGAGCTATTGAATAGAGTGCTAGTTGGCTTTCTATGCTGTCCTTGAGTTCAAATCTTGACCTACTTACAAAAATGTCTTCACAATTGTTGGACTTTAGATTAATTGAGGAATGTGGTTTAGCAGAAACTTCCTTAGTTCGTTATAAAATGTATCTGAGAGCATAGTGCTTCAATGATGCATTACTGTTTCTCTAAAATATTGTTAAGTTAAAACCGTTGGATCTAGTTGGAATGTAAAATCATTTTACTATAAAACATGTTAATGAATATTTCAACTTGCACTACTTTTTTTCAGCAGTTAAGTTAAATTTATGATCATAATGATGAATTAATGGTTCAGGGTAACTAGAAAAAATTTCATTGTAATGTCTTTAATGTTTTAAATTTAGATGGGGCATACACCTGAGAAGGGAGCGGGATATTCACTTCATCAACTGCAGGGTGACAAAGGAGCTGGCCTCACCAGAACCGGGCATTTATTGAAAAAGTCTGAAGGAAAGATGAGAAGGGTATGGCAGAAAAGACGATGTTGTGTCCAAGCTGATGGTTTTCTTGATATATGTCATGGGGACGAGTCGAAACCCCCAGTTAGGGTTAACCTCCTCACCTGCCAGATCAAACTTGTTCCGGATGACAAAAGATGTTTTGATCTAGTGTCATGTGAGTATGAGTTTAATTATTTGCCCATCTGGTAATTTTATATTTGCCATATCTAAGATTAGAGGAAAACTGTAAACCTACAAATAATTTTCTATCTCACATTACACAGAAACGAATTTCTTACGGTCCTATAACAATTAAGGCATGGAAAAGGAAAAGGCTGTATGTGCCAACAAATTAGTTCTGAGAAAAATGAAAAAATATGGCTGGCTAAATTTTTTGTTCTTAAATTATGAAAAAATTACAGCTCTAGGAACTAAACAGTTCAAGATAGGAACTTCCAGGAGTTACCAGTCGATTGGCACTGGTCTCTTTATCACTATCCCGTCAAAATCTCATGTTTTATATTTTTAGCACTTACCACCTTTTCCCTTTCCATGCCTCAATTACTAAGTAGTTAATTAATGTAATAAAGTCACAGAATAGGTCTTTTTTGTTTTTAGGAATTTATTTTTTTAAATATTTTTAACAATTACAACATTTTCAAAATTATCAGTTTAATAGTTTTAATAAAAATTATGTTTGTAATTCATGACTTTTTAATTTATGATGCTCTCCTTTTTATGAAGGAGTCCAGATGATAAAGGATGATGGAACACTTAAAAGAAAATTTGAGTATCAATAATTATTGAGTTTGCTGGGCCTGCAAAGTTCTCTGACTATTCAATCTCTTGAGGGTTATAAGCTGTTCCTGTAATTATCATTCCACTGAATCTAAGAATCCATTTTCTATTCTTTATGTATTTTATTTCAGACAATCGTACTTATCACTTTCAAGCTGAAGATGAAAATGATCAAAGAGCCTGGATGTCAGTTCTTGTAAATTGTAAAGAGGGGGCACTTCTAAAAGCCTTTGATGATGGTAGCAAATCGACAGGTGGTGCTACAACTAATCCAAGCCTTCTAGAACTTCAGCAGGCCATCATCAGGCATATTCAACGGTTACCAAGTAACGATAGGTGCTGTGATTGTAATTCACAGAATGGTATGTTTTTAATTTAATTTATTTTATTTCCATTAGTACATTGTTTTTCTCAAATAAAAACTTTTTTTTTTTTCTTCTAATAAGACACTACATGGCTGTGTATAAACTTCGGAGTCGTCGTCTGTATTGAATGTTCCGGCATCCATCGAGACCTTGGAGTGCACATTTCTAGAATACAGAGTCTTACATTAGACCATCTTGGTACATCGCAATTACTTCTAGCGAGGCATATGACTAATCAAGGTTTTAATGAAGTTATGGAAGCTACATTGCATTCAAGTAGCAAACCTACACCATCTAGCTCCATGTAATTATTCGCTTATTAATTTTAGAAGTAGTTATAAAAAAACTTTTATTTTATTCTTTTCATCTCAGTTTATAGTTTAAACTCCATCAACTTTAATTGATGATGCCAATTTATTTCTATGCTAATTATATTAATATTTAACATCTAATAATTGTTTTCTCTAGTTTTTAAATCAAGTAAATGCAATAGAATTATCCACCTTCTTATCTTAAAATGTTAAAAACAAAAAAAAAAAATATATATA
>NW_027110524.1:859419-860761 GCF_000696795.3 Halyomorpha halys
AAAAATATTAGTTTTGCAGACCCATCTCCAAAACCCAACATTTTACAATAAGTTAACTTTCCATTTCACCATTGTGTTTAAACCAATTTTTTTGAAAAGAAAAAAAATTGTTTCGGTATTATTGCATTAATTTGCCTTAACCTGACAATGAAATACAAAAATTTCTTTTTATTTATTTTAATCTTAATCACTTTTACAGTACAATCCTGGTAATGTGTATATCCTGATAATAATTACTAGTCTCCTCAGTAATTCATGTTTATATTAGTCCTCCAAGTCATTAAACTTCTTATAATTTGTAAAAAAAAAATCTCGATAGATCTTATATTATTTTTAAAAGAGAAAAGTGATTAACAGGGTAGGGCATTGTTTCTACAGATTTTGAATGTTTGCATATTGATTCTACAGATTCGGATGTTGCATATCTATTCTAACCCTATCTTTTTGTCAAATATGATATTTGTTTCAGTTCAGTTTTCATAATGCCTCTGAAAATATCTAAAAGTCTTCCTATTAAAGTAATCATTAAAGCCTGAGCCAGTGGTGACATAATTGATTGGTACGTCCATTTTGTTGAACTAGGAAAATGTTGCATAGTTAAATTTCAAATTATGAGTAAAAAATCGAGTTTTTTGTGTCTAATAAAAATCTAGCTTAATTTAGGATTAAAAACAAACATTTTAAAATAAGTAAAAAAATTTAATCAAAAAGTTGGTTTTGGAATCATATTTGCCTGCTGAATCTGACTACTTAGAACTGGCAGAAAGAGTTTTCTTTTTTGTGTCTTATAAAAATCTAGTCTAATATAAGATTAGTAACAATGTTTTCTATTAAGTCAAAATTTTGTACTAAAAATGGTTTGTTTTTTGAACCATGTCTGCCCGATAAATCTAAATATTTAGAACTGGCAGAAAGAATATTTTTGTGTTTGCCAAAAATCTGTTTTAATACAGGACATGAAACAAACGTCTTCAAATTAGTCAAAATTTTGTTTTTGAACACGTCTGCCTGATGAATCTGACCATCTAGGTAAGGTAGACTAAGATTTTTGATGTCAGATAAACATTTAGTTCAATATAAATCTAGTAACAAATACTGTCAAATAATCACATTTTGATTAGACATGATTTTAGTTTTAGTGGTGTCCACTTTCAGGTCACAGGCAAGAAAATGGTTATTTTACAGGTAGGACAAAAAATGAAAAATACATTCGACCTTTGAGCCCTCAAGGATTCCCCAACCCTTTACCAATGCCAAATATCAGGATTCTACTGCATTTCATTTTGTTAGGGAGAACTTATATTTGAATTTTTTTTTTTTTTTTTTTTACCTTTTTAGCTTT
>NW_027110524.1:861513-863413 GCF_000696795.3 Halyomorpha halys
TTTGAATTTTTTTTTTTTTTTTTTTTTTTTTTTTTTTATTATTGGAATTTAAATAAGTTATATTTTGATTTGCTTTGCTTCAGGGAAGAAAGGTATGATTTTATAAGGGCTAAATACGTCGATAAAAAGTACGCCATGACAACATGCTCTGATGAACATGACTTGTTGTCAGATTTAGAACATGCTGTCAATAATAAGAACCTGTATCATCTGCTCCAAGTGTTTGCTGAAGGAGTTGATTTAGGTGCTCCTTTACCATCATCGGTAATTAACCTTTTATTTTCCTTTATTTTTAGAAATTTATTTGATATTAGTTTTGAAGTGATCCATTCAATAGGATTAATCTAGTTTGGTAAAATGGCTAAACAACTTCACTTTTTGTTGTATAGAATATAGTTCTTATTTAGTCAAAGTTATAATTCTAAGAGCCATGCCTCAAGTTATAATGAAAATTCCTCCAACTATCCCTTTCAGTTTCTGAAGTACACGTAAATGATTTTTTTTTTTCTGATTAACCTATTTGTTTATAGAATTTGTAGATCGTTTGCCACCAGCTTCCTCCTTCTCTGTTGTTCTTGGACGATGGTCTTCCAGTGTATTAACTTTTTTTATTTTTATTTTTTTTAATTTGATTATTCAGCTGTTTTCTTCTTGATTCTGTCCAACCATTTCGGCTTCCCTCTTGGTTCCTGTGACTGAGACGTTCATAGTTAGGTTGGTTGACCTCTCACCACATGTCCTGCCCATATAACCTCTTTGCTCTTTCATATAAAGTGTGATTAGTTGCTGCATCTCTGATATTAGCTCCTTATTCATCTTCCATCTTTGAATACTCAAGTCCTAGTCCCACTTTGGGCCCACTATCACCCTGAAAACTTTGCTTTCAAATTTTTCAATCTTTTTCTCAAGGGTGCCAGTTAGAGATCATGTCTCACTACTATACATCCCCATGGGTTTTATGATAAATATGATTTATAGTGTGCATGATATTACCATGATATGTATAAATGATGTATGTGTATTCTAAATATATCTTTTAAGTAGACTGCTTTGCTTTAATGGTGCCACATCTGACAAATAAAAAAGTTCTGATTTTATTTTGAATTGGACATGTTCCAATGATGGGCACATATAATCGAGTTATTATCTGTACTGAGGTCCTCCTACAAACTCCCACAGCTAGTAGGGCTGTCAAAAAGTAACCTCTGTTCATTGTACAAGCCTCTGAATATGTCAAATACAAAATTTAAAAAAAATTCTTTTGTAAGATGTACCAATATTAAATCCAAGTAACATCATAAAGTGCCCATTAGTGACATAGTGCCATCATCAATAAAGATTGTTCTGGTGCAACAAGGAGTAACGGTATTGAGTGAAAAAATTATTTAGTGAGTACTTTCCAACTCCCAGAGACTTCCTTGACCAAGATTTTATGTTCCTGTGGATGTGTATTCCACTCTGTCATATCAATACTGTATAATAACCAATATTCAATCATATCAAAAAGAATTGTTTTTGGCATACCAGTTAATTTAGGAATAACATATGTTTCATGATTGATCCCCCATGTTCTCTAATTGATCATATATGGTATACTCTTTTAAGTAGATTATCTGTCCAAAATGTAATATCTCTCTCAGTATGAGCACTGGAGTACTTCATTACAATAACATCATTAATGGTATATCAAGGAGCTACTGTGAAAAAAATCTTCACACAGTATATAACTAATGGATGAGGAAAATATGGTAACCATATTATAATATGAATACATATTAATGCTGCGTTGTTTCCTCTTGAAATTTCTTTATATAACTTAAAAGTGTCGGTAATCTTTATCTTATTACATAATGAAACATTTGAAACATATGTATTATAATTTGTAGTATAATATATATAT
>NW_027110524.1:863529-892834 GCF_000696795.3 Halyomorpha halys
ATAAATTGTAGTGTTAAAATTGAAAATTTAAATTTCTCTCAAACTTTTTACAAGATGTTTAAATTCATTCCTATCCTTCTAAATCTGTTGGGATGTTTTTGTTTTTATTTTAGTATACTAACATTGAATTAATAATAATTTAATGAAAACAAAAACCTTTTGATATAGGATTGTGGTGAAACTGCTCTCCATTTGGCTGTGATTAGAGAGATGGGTGCTTCTCTTCATCTCGTTGACTTTTTAGTACAAAATATGTCTTCATCAGGCATTGATAGGCAGACTGTAATAGTAGGTGACAGGTAATGTTAATTGAAACTATTACTTTTAATATGAGTAGCATATTTTTTATTTGTGTCATTCAGTTAATGAATTTCCGATTTAACAATTTTCATCTATAAAAATAAGCATTTAGTAAACTTTTTTTTGTTTACACAGGGGAGGGGATAGTGCTCTTCATATGGCAGCGCTTCACGATAAAACGGAATGTATGAAGCTTCTACTGAGGAGTGGCGCTGATCCAGTGCTACACAATGCTCAGGACAAGACACCCCTAGACATTGCTCAGGAAAGGGGTCACACTTCGTGTGAAGAGTTGGTTAGTATTTCTCTTCCAGTACCTTCATGAAAAAATCATAGCTAATTAAAATAACAAAAATAAAATGATAACCTCTTCTTAGTAATACTTTGAATATCATCTAAGAGATGAGTTAAATAATTAAAGTTGTTAATCACATTCTCAAAGTATATTGTTGATTTTCGTAATTTTGAAGTGTTAATAAGATAAATGATATTAAGAAGGAGATGGCATAGGTTGTGGTCTGAAAAAAGTTCAACTATTAAATAAGAGCCGTTTCGACCCACATTGCAGGTCTTCTTTAGGACTAAAAAAAAAAGATACAGATTGGGTGATGTACATGGAGTATTAAAGTGTAAAATAAACGTATATATAAAACTGATATAAAGGAAGGTACGTGTATAAATAGACATGTACATAAAAAACTTGTTTAAAAATTAAACAGAAATAGTTAGGAAGTTAAAGCTGGAAACCTACACATTAATTTAAAAAGCAATTATCAGTTCCAGAAATTGGAAATGCTATTGATTTTAAGATAATACACTCAAAATTTTTTTTTTTTTTTTAAGACTTTTAATGTATCAGGGTCTATTTATATGTATTTGGGAGTACAGAAATTAAAAATGATAGGTCGCTCTAGTATCGATTTTTTTTTTAAACCTTTCCTATTTCTGAACTATTAGAATTCTTTAATAAGTTTTGGTAATTTTTAATTAAAAATAGTATCAATTTTAAGATTTTTAAATTCAATTTATACATTACTTACTCAATTACAGCACCTTCAAAAGCATATTAATTGACTTAAATATTGAAGATATCTGAGAAGTTATCAGTACATTGGGGTGCAATATTATAATTGATAGAATTTTCATTTCTTCCAAAAACATATGATTGGACCTCCAATATTAGTAATCTGAAAAATTAAAGTAAATCAGTATGCTGGTGCGGAATTTAAAAATTGTTAATAAGTGAATTTTTTTTTAGTAAAACTTATCTTAATGAGGATAAACAGTAATAAAATTTTATATTTTTATGTTTGACAATTAAAAAGATAATCAAAAACTTATTTTTGTTTTATATAAATAAAAATTAATTTGTTATTAAAACGGTTTTGAAATTAAAATTAATAGTTATTTTTGATGTCTAGTCATGTGATATTAACTTCTAAATTAATAATACTGAGGAAGTAGTAATTGATCAAGTGGAGAATGATAAGAAATGAAAGCTGTAAGAAATAAAATAATAAATTACTAATTGCACCATTATTTTGAAAAATAACAACTGTTAGGGTTTTAAATTATAAATTATAAAAGTTATAACAAATGTTGTGTTACTCAGTAAATAAATACATATAATGTAAAGGGAACATTGTAGGAGATGTAATATAAAAATGGTAGAATAAAATGAATAGGGGTAAGGTAAATTAGTAGGAAACTGTTTGATAATATTAATACAAAGGGAAGGGATAAGAATATGAATAAAGTAAACTGATCTGCTCTGTGTAGGTGAAAGAACAACTATCGAATTGGAGGAATAGGGGGAAGAGAAGAAGAGGAGGGGTATAGCGTAATTATATGCATAAATATCAAATAGAGTAACCTGAACCAGCTCCTTCTTAATTCAAATACAGTCAACCGTATAATATTAAATTTATTTATTTATTTATTTTTCCTCCTGTGGGAATTTACTTAAAACCTTACTAATTAAACTCATGGAATTCTGTTTTTATATTTTAAATACACTTGTCCACTCCATTCATATATAATATCGTTTGTGTTAGGATTAATTTAATATTAAAGAATGTTACATATAAAAAATTTTGAAAAAGAAACTTGTTTTTAGTTATAAAAATGTATATTAAATTATGAAGAAGATAGTCAGGGGTACGGTCAAAAGAAACAAAAATAGTTAACAACTATTTATTTGCTGACACTTCGCCCCACTTTGTAGAAGTTAATCCGGGCTAAAAAAAATACAAAAACAACTAAAAATATTTTGATATAGTAGGATCATAAGATACAAAAAGGTAAATTAAGGTAGGGTTAAAATTATGTAAAAATAATTGAAAATAAAATTATATACAAATGAAAGAAAGGAAGAAATAAATTAGTATTAATTTAAAATAGACAATGATAAGAATATAATAAATTATGTAAACTATTAGGTTAAAAATGAACAGTAGACGTAATAACACGTAAAGAAACAGTTTGAGACTTTGTTCTTTCTCTTTTTTACGTGTTATTACGTCTACTGTTCATTTTTAACCTAATTGTTCGTGTAATTTTTTTATATTCTTATCATTGTTTATTTTATATTCATAATAATTTATTTTTTCTTTTCTTTCATTTGTATTTAATTTTATTTTCACTTATTTTTACATAATTTTAACCCTACCTTAATTTCCTTTTTCTTTTTCTTTTTTTTTTTTTTTTACCTTTTTAGCTTTAATGAAGTATCTTACAAAGTAGGGTGAAACGTCGGCAAATAAATAATTGTTAACTATTTTTGATTCATATTGTCCGCACCCCTGACCATCTTCTTCATAATATGAAATAGACGGTCAATTATTTATATACATATATTAAAAATTTATATATTTCATTTAAAAAATTGATATTATTCCATTAACAATATAAGGGACTGGTAGATGCTTGTAAGTGCTGCTGGTGACTAAGGGTCTGATGCTAATGTTCTTGGAGACAGTGTTGTAGGTAGTCAACGATGTAATCTGTTCATTTGATCTGTCCTCTAACTGATTTAAAATACAGACAGTTCTACTTACATCAGGTTTCTTTCCTTGGAAAGTGACTTTAGTCGAATTCAACTTAATTAGATTCCTGCTTGCTATTGTGATGTATTGGTTGTCTCTGGTAACTACTAGTTTTCTGATCCCTTGCTATCAAAAATGCTACTTACACTTTACCAATTAATTTTCATCAATTTAATGCAAGTACAGGATACGGAAACTCCATAGGTGGGGAATAACGGAAGGATTTTTGATATTAAAATCAGGAGCAAAAATCTCCAAACTAAATATTTCAAATTCTTAAAAAAACAGAAAACAAGTTTTTTCCTTTGAAATAGGAGTGGGGATGTAGTAGAAAATATTCCTCTAGATTGGTCCTCACAACTGATTAAAAATCTGTTTGTCTCTAATTTGTGACTAACCGTCATTTATCTAATACGCTTTCACAAAATTGTCTAGTAAATGGAAGGACCGGTGTATGTAAATGATCTATAATAATTTCGTTATTAGGTATGTTATGTTCATTTATTTATTTCTATTTAATGAGTAATTAAACTTTTATTTTGGAGCTTACTTACATTAAGGCTCATATCAAATTCGGAAAATATTTTAGCAACTTAAAAAAACAAATGAAAGTACTCGTGAAATAATTATCCGTTGTTTTTGTTTATATTATTAAATAAAATTGGCAGCATATTTAGCATGCTGAGAATGACATTTTTTCATCCAAAATTGTGGGAAATTCAGGCATATTTATTTTAGATTGATTATCACACATAGATTTGATTTGTTTACTTTGAATGTTCCATTAAAAAAAATTGTATTCCTAGCTATGGAATAATGAAATGAAAAATAAGTAAAACAGTTTACAGTTATCAAAAATTTTATTTGGTCACTATCTCAAGAGAGTTCTCATGGATAAATGTTATATAAGGCTAGAAGCTAAATGAAAAAACTTCCAAACTGGAACATTTTTGTGAAGATCGTTAATTGACCATGTGGTATTATAAAAGTAAGATGGTCCGAGTGTGGTCAAAGAAAAAACTCAAATAGTTATAAAAATATTTAATGTGAGCCAACGTTGCAGGGCTTCGTCAGGGCTAAAAAAGATATAAACTCTAAGGTAACAAAGTAAGAAAATAGATAACATGAGATAAAATTGAACAAGATCTGGTTTATTATGATTTAAAATCTGAAAATTTTTATAAAAATGAACAAAGTAAACTAAAGAAAAATAGTTGTGTTTATTCTCTTTTATTTACTTTGTTCATAAAAATGTAATATATAAATTTTCACAGATTTTAAAACATAATTAGCCATACCTTTGTTCAATTTTATTTTATACTATCTATTTTCTTATTTTGTTACTTAATTTCATTATACCTGTTTTAGCCCTGACGAAGCTCTGCACCATGGGACGAAATGTTGGCTCTCATTAAATAGTTTCATTATTATTTGAGTTTTTTTTTTTTTTTTTTTTTTTTGTACCACACCTGGATCATCTTTCTTTTATTGGAACATTTTTAGTTTTCTCATAATCATAATAATTGTTAGATCTTTAGGATTGGTTAAGTGACTGGCAGCCAGTACAATCAGTATTTGGTTTTTGACTTGTTCGTCTGCTCAGAAAGTCATAAAATCATGGTTATGCACTCCATGTAATGAAGGCTTTTTTCTTCTTTCTTTACCTCCAAGTTGCCATAAGTTCTGGAGGTTTAGCCTCTGTCCCTTTTTTCCAACTGTCATGATTGTTCACCATTCCCCTCATTTCTGTCAGAGAGCAGCTTTTTATTCTACCTCGTGTATGGTGACAGCCTCATGGGCGCTTTCCCTTCCGGTCTGGCCTCTATCATATGGGAAAACCATTTCAGTTGGTACTGCCCCACTATCCCTCCAACTGCCCCGACTCCTAGAGTTCTTAGCTAAATTTCTAAAAATTGTTAGTTACATTTTTAGGTTTGGTTAAGTGATTGGCAACGTTATCAGTATTTTTTGTTTGACTTGGTAGGTTAAATGTCTACCTGACATGCATCGAAGTTTCTTTGTATCATGAGGTCAAGTCCCATAAATGTTTTTTTAAACCCATAACATTCGGATCGGGATTACTTTATTTCTTTATAACATTTTTTGTTATGAAAAAATCATGCTCCTGTTTTATTTTCTATAAACCATTATTACAATCCTTCAAGGAATCCTGTTAATAAGAAGCTAACAATGATTCAAATAATTTACTTGAGCCTACCAGAGAACACGATTGATACGAAAAGATTAGAGGGTTCTATTCAGTTCTCATCCAAATTTAATTTAAAAATATGGTAATTAAAAATTTATTATTTTGTTGATATGTGCCTTTTTTGAAAGTAAGCTCCTAACTTGAGTAATTAAATTAAGCTTTTTAAAAATAATTAATTTACATTAATTCATTTCACTAACATCATATACCTTTTGTTGAAAGATTCGTCATGCCCTCCAAAGGCAAAAATCGCTATTTGAGAACATCAACATTGACTGGAATTTAACACATGATGATGGCTCTACAGATTTTTCTGATGACGAGACTATTATAGAGGATAGGGTAAATTGAAATATTTTATGTTTAACAAATTAATTTTATGTTTGTCTTGTTTTTTTTATTAATCTTATTATATACCAAAAAAACTTTAATCTCATCTTATTAATTAGTTTGGTTTTCTTAAAAATATGTTTTGGGTTTTCTTGAAAAAAATATGAACACAATTTGTTATTTATTTTTATTTATGTTATAAGATAAAATTATTTAGAAGTTTCTCATCTTCAATTTTAGAATGGCTGTGTGACACCTGAGAGAAAAACTGCTTCTCGACCACCAAGCTATGCTGAGTCGCCTGTAAATATGAGGTCACGGTCATCTACTTGTGATAGCCTCAAGTCGGGCAGTTTTCGTCAGCCTCCACCACCACTGCCTCATGCGAAAAAACCTCAGCACCATCAAAGTGAGTCTATATTTCTCTCTATAGTAGTTTATTTGGTATTTTTTTGTATAAATTTTAATGAAGTATTTTTATGATCTCTATAAATTATTAATGTGTGTCTTTATCTCTGGTTTTGAACCTTTTTTTACCTTTGTCCACCTCCTTTTTTTTTTTATAAAAAAAAATTGTTGCACTCCTTCCCCCTCAACTTTTTTTTTTTAAATTTATTTATTGACATTTACCACTGTATTTACATAAAAATACATCTAGTAAATTTAATGTTAAATTCTAATGGTTTGGTACAGCCTTGTAGAGAAACTACCCATTTGTAGCACTCTAATAACTTTTCTGCATTAGAATGTTTCGAGGCCATCTTCTTTTCAGGTACCTCGGAGAATTATCAGGAATGGAAGAGGAAGCAAGGTTAGAACCTAGTGGGTTTGGATGGTTAGGGAGTTTATAAGGAAGGAATAATATCTGGTTCGGGCATATGGAACATTAAGGTCTTTATAGATGATTTTAATTGTGACAAAGTAAGGAGCACTAAGGATTTTACAAATGATTTTCGATAGTAAGGATTGGATATAAGAGGGTTTTGAAGGTTTAGTGGAGCCTTAAAGCTCAACTTCGTCTGTCCAGATAGGCCTTATTACAGTCATGTAGATCAGTCTTTTGTAATAGATTGGAAGTTTAGACCATTTGTCCAGAAATTGCTGTAATAGTCTGAATTGATGTGGAGTTTCCTGTCTTTTCAGTGTTGTGTTAGGATTCCAAGTTAGTTTTTTTTCCAGATGTAGTCAAAGGTATCGGATTTGTTCGACAGAAGTAAAAGGAACATAAATAAAGGATATTGTAGGGCAGATGATAGGTTGTATTTTAATCATCCAATTTTGACACCATTCTTCAAGGGTTGTGATCTGGGATTGGAGAGTTTAGGATCTATTCGAGTAACAATTTTTATTTCATAAATAATCCCAGGCCATTTGTAAGTCATTTAATAGGCTACAATATAATACACCATATTATATAAAAATATACTTAAAACATTATTTTTTTTTTTATAAGTATTAATAATTTTAGATATAAAACTGTTTGCCCCTCTTGTTTCCCATTAGGAGATATATACCCCTTGTCTGTATATTATTTAGTTTGTGAGAACCTTTTCCTTGGTTTATATGGTTGTGTTGGGAACAGTTTTTAATGTAATTGACCACATCACTCTTTAACGTAAACTTTTGACAATAGATACAAAATTTATTTTTCATTGTTGTCTTGCTGTCCGTATCAATTATCAACTCTCTAAGAATTTCATATTCATATTAAATGATTTTTCATATTAACTGAAATTTGTTGTTGTTTTTATTGCTATATTTTATGGACTGTTCCTCTTTGATTAATTGACCTTTAAATTATAATGATTTTTTAATTATTGCAGTTGCTTGTCATCCAATCAGCAAAAAGCCACCAGCACAGCCTGTGATTCCAGATATGGGTACGCTGGGCTCGGTTAAGAAGAGAGCTGCCCCATTACCGCCTCCCCAAGGCTACAGTTATTCTACCTTACCTGCAACCCATAACCGCAGCCCCTCCGATCCAAACCCATCCTACCATAAGAGGTCCCCGTCTACTGACTCAACTCGAGCTGTACATCTCGGTAATGATTTTTTTTAAAGGTTTTTTATGTGTGATTAGAATTTATTATAATCATTTAAGTAATCTGGGTTATTAAATGTTACTATTAAAAATATTTACTTTATCTTGTAATAATAGTTGTTGTTTTTTTTATTAAACTTTCATTGGAACATGTATTGTAATATTATATGTCAATTGCAGCTGGTGCCAAATTAGTCATTCCTCCTGGGGAAATTCCAGCATTGAAGGCAACGGGTATCGACAAAACAGGTATGCTATCTGTACATCATTGCTTCAGATGTGATACCTCATGTAAGAAATAATCTTTATAAAAAAAAAAAAAAAAAAAAAGTATGAGTTAACCAGAGAATTTAGGAGACTACACAACACCGAATTGAGGGAACTTTTTTTTATGAGTGACTCCCTTTCTGGTCTTTCCGACCTATAGGCAGAAATTATATATGGGTAATAAACCTATTCTAACCGGGGCGAGGGGGTCAAGTTTTCATTTTGTGGGACCACTACAGAAATAAAAGTTGACAGACAACTCCTCCCTCATATTGACTACGTCTCATCTCATTAAATATACAAGTTGTTTAATTTTTTCATTAGTGATCTGGTTCTGTATTTATCCTTATACAATGAGAATAATCAGAAGTATCATTTGAATTATGTTTTAATTAATATTTTTTTATTTCCAACACCAATTTTTACTTCAAAGATAAATGTATGAATTTATAATTTATTACTTTGTTTTGTTTCCTAAATAAATATTTCACTTACAGGCAGTATTCAGAGGCCGAGAGGCCCACCACCACCTGCTCCTTCGCCGCGGCTATCGAACGGGCAGTCGACAGAGAGTATTACCTCTTTAGCATCTGATGCAGAACCTCCGAATCCTGTTCCTCCTCCAAGGAAGGTAAAGGATAATTTTATCTTTTTCCATATATTTAGTGCGATGTCTAGCTAGATAATATTTTAGTGAATCCAAAGCAACAGAATAATGTATGGCACCGTGACACAGACCTAGCAAAAAATTCATTTAGTTTTATCTCTCCCTTTATATAAATATTATCTGCTCCTGTTATTTGTTCTGATCGAGGACTTACTCTGTTGTGACCAGCAATATAACAGCTTAGAGCAAGAATTCCCTACGTTTTGGGTCATTGCCTTCCTCTCAGAACCCACATTACATTGCACTGTTCCCTATTTTGTAATAAAGGCATATTACATGATTAGATGATCATGGTTATCTTGGGGTAGGGGTAGTTTAACTTGGATTAATTTTTTGTTTATTGATTTTATTTTAAAATTCACCAGTTCTCTTTGACACTACACTACAACTGGTGTTATATTGAAACATATTTGTAAAAATTGCAGTTTTGAGTTTCATGGCTCAGCATGTCCCTCTGGTTTGACCCTTTCAAAAAAAAAATAAATACAACAGTTGCTCTAATAACACTTCCCAGTTGCCGCAGTTACAACTTCTGTGTTGATAACCTGCTCAGTTTAAAACTATCCTGTCCCCATCCTCTGTTTTTGCTTGATAGTCTGGAACCGTATATGAATGTTCAATTAGTCTTGTTATACATCTTGGACAAATTTTTTCTCAAAATAATGAATTTTTAATTCTCCATCTTAAAATGTATTATGTAATTACATTCATGTGGCTTTACAATGACAAGAGGGTTAAAATGTACTGGATTTTCCATAAGCAACTGAAATTTTTTAAGGAACTGGCAGTTACACACTATTTAAGTAGATTATGTTGTATTTTTAAAATTTCTCCTCTCCCTTTTAAAGAATCATTTTATAGAATTGTTGGTGATTTTAAATTAAGTATACGTATAAAAAAGCAGATAGTGTAGTTTTAATTTAATATTATAGATTTTCATAATTTCTAAAAGAATTAAACTATTTTAAAAGCAAGTGTGAAAGTAGATTTCTTTTTTATTTAGATTTTATTGTCAATTCCTAATAATTAAATCTGACTCCCTTAGAATGGCTAAATCTCTTTTTACAGAAAAAAACAGATGGTTCAGTTCTAGAAAGCTACCCGGAGGAGAATGAGGTAAAGACATTCTCGTCTTGGTGTTGTCTTGTTTCGGTTAAATATTATTTTGCTTGGTTCCTGTTCATCTTTTTCACAAATTCATTATATTTGTTTTTGTTCTGTGAAATAATTCTTTTTTATTATCATTTTTATAGAGTGATGTGATATTTTATTTGTTTTTATTGTAACAGAACAGAAGCTATTATCTAATAATTTAATCATGTAGTTTAATTACTTTGCTGCATGTAACTTACAACATTAAGACTTTGCATGATGCAATTGTCACTTGAATAGCATCATGTGCAATTATTATTATTTTTTCACCCTTTTGTTATTTGTCTTAATATTATTGTTATTATTACCTAATTATATTATAACAATTATGATTTAATCGCTTTTTTGTTTTCTTAACAAGAATACATTTTATAACAAGAGCATGTGGGCTTCATTTTATATTATAATTTATTTAAGTGCCTGCGATAATTGATATCTTGCGATTAAAGTATGTTCCTTAATTGGTAGTGAAAGTATTTTCATTTAAATATATTCCAAACAATGCTTTCTGTTGGGTTATTTTTATTTATTTATATTCCTTACAAATCCAATCTATTTAGCAAAACGTTAAACAAAAATAATAATTATAATAATAACAATGAAATAATGTTTTCTACTTTAAAAATAATGAGAGGACTTTTTTTTTATCTATTTAAAATTTCAATTGTAGTGTTTGTTCTTCTATATTTTTCTCTATCTAAATTCATTTTATGGTTCTTATCAAAATTGACTGAATGACATTTCTTTTAATTCAATTCAGTAGTTTTGGATAAAATAACATTTTTTTTTTTAAACAATAAATAGACACATAATTTTTTAAAAATCTTTATGTTCCTTATTTATATCAGTTAAGAGGTTTTGTCATTTGGATTTGACAGTTAATAAGGACAGGGGCTGAGAATTAAGGGGGGGAAATTGTGATTAATGCAACCAAAAAAAAAAAAAAAAAGAAAAAATTATTGTTTCTCCACAATGTTTTAATGAAGAGTAATCAATAAAATTGGTGAAAAAAATTGTTTATCAATAAGTTTAAGAAAAACTAAACTTTCAAATATTATTTTAAATATTTTTGGATTGACTGAAATTATCTTTAAATAAAAAATTGTACTTCGATGCAGTTTATATTATTTCATGCTATTTATAGCCCTTTTTGCTGAAAATTATATTTAAATTAGAAAAATACAGTTATGAAGCTCAAAAAGGTTGTTTTGTTTTTTTAGACAGTGTTAAACCGAATATTGAATGAATCTTGTATACTGAACTCAATGTACATTTGTTTTTCTGTTGCAGCCGTATTTCTACTGCCCGCTGGAGGAGACTCCTGGCCCTCCTAGATGTCGTGCCCTCTATGACTGCCAGGCGGATAACGAAGACGAACTCTCATTCAGAGAGGGAGATATCATCTTGGTTACATCCATGTCGACTGAGGATGAGAACTGGATGGAGGGTGCTCTAGAGAGGGAGCCTTCTGTGCGTGGCATGTTCCCGATTAGCTTCGTCCACATGATTCAGGACTGAGCCGCTCATGTCGCACCTCTTCTCTTTTAGATACGCCTCTTTTTAAGTATATTAGTCTCTGAGATTTTAGCCTTTGGTAAATACCTTTTATGATGTGATAATATTTTTGTTTTAACATTTTTTAAATAGTTTTTTTTTTATTTTAAGTTAATAGAGGTCCGAAGTATATTTATTTTAATATGTAGATGTAATAAGTATTTATTTAAACGTGTAATGTAGGTGTAGATTATTCATTGATGTGTTTTTAAATGTATTATTATCTTAAAAAAAACAATGAAAATGATTAAGTCAGATTTTAGAAAAATAATTATGTGATGAATAAGTATAATTTTAGAAAAGTATTACAACTTTTGAGCATTATTGGAACTTAGGTTGTTGGTTTTATATTTTCTAATTGTGTAAAACTGTTATTGAGCGTGCATAAGAGACTGGATGCCTAGTAAAATCTAGCTTGCAATTAATTTATAAAATTAAATAATTGATTTGGGAGGAATTTTATTTTGTATAAATCACATGTTCGATATTTTGGCTGAAGTTCATCTTTATTTTTCATACTGCTATATGAGTATGATTTTCATACTCTTCAAGAATTTGTTAAAAATTTTCAATTGTTTTCCAACTTATTTAACAGCATGGTTTTTTACTTGGAACATTTTACTTCTAGCCATCTAAAAGCATCTTTGAATTAAACACATTGCATAATGATTTTTAAAGCGTGCAAAATATATAAACCAAATGTGCAATTTTTATAGACTGAAAAATTTAATGGGAAATTCACCGCGGCAAATATTTATGATCTGATAAGAAATTCAGTTATTTTTATGCTCATAGCAAAAGCTTGTTGTCAATCTCACCTCGCTGCATAATTGTATATTGACAACAAGTAATTATTAAGAGTAAAGGTAAGCTGAGTGGTATATAATTGTTACTTATATTAAAGTATATATAAATTAATATGGGTATATGTTTATTAATTTCATCAGTTAAATTGAAAAAAAAATTGTATAAAGAACAGATTTCTTGAAAGTAGGCTTCACAGCCATTATGTTGGGAAAATGTTAAGCATTAAATTTACAAACATTTGTAAATAAATAGTTTCTACTACATGTATTGACTAATTAATTAATGTTGAACATTAATTTTTCAGAAATTTGTAAATAATTAGACTACATCTTCTACTATACACTTTGACTAATTAGGCAAGTTTTGTTTCATACTAAAGGTAAGCTGAGTGGTATATAATTGTTACTTATATAATTATATATACGTATATAATTGTATTCAATGCCAAATTTTGACCTTTCTGCCATTCAGAACTGGTTTCATCAGCAACTAAAAAGTATGATAAATTTACTTTTAAACTGAGTATGCAAATTTTAAGCCTTTGTCTATTTCATTTTGTTGATTTCCTAGGCATTCAAACTTCTATAATACCTAGTTGTAAATTGGTATGAATGTACCAAATTATTTTTTTAAATTTTTGTTTTACTCTCTTATTATGTATTAGTTTACATATATTTAATTTATTTTTTTAATATTTTATTTTATTATTCCGAACTTAATAATTTTAGTTATGTAAAAATGTTTTAGATTGAATACATGTTATATTATGGTGCCTTTTATATATGGATTGTATGGATTGATCAATCAGTATTTTTGTTTATATGTTACTCATTCCACTCAGCTGTGATTTTCCTCTGTAAGCCATCGAAGGATATTAACACATTTGAAGCGGGCAATAAAAAAAAATATTACTGACATCCGCACTCCCAATATCAATTAAAATTTAATAATTAATTAATAGTAACATCTCAATTGCCAAAAAAAAAAAAAAAAATACAACAGGATTCCCATCTTGCGTTTAATTTGTTACAGTGCTTAAAAAAAAAAAAAGAAAAGAAAATACCTATTAGTATTGAAACAAATAAACATTTAATATCCACGATTGTTTTGTTTCATGTTTGTACTTTCTTTTCAAGAAATGTTTGATATATAAAGGTTTATATATATTTTTTAGCCCAACAGGTATGCCACGAAATTTGTTTAAACCAAAAAGGGTGCCGTGACGAAAAACGTTCAGGAATCGCTGCTCTAGTATTTTGAGTAGAAATATAAACCAGTACCGGCAACAATTTGAAAGATCCAAGCCAAGTTAAAGATTATTTTTTAATTTTGTACAATTTTAGGGTGGATTATATTAAATCCTGCTTTTCTTATAATATTAAATTATTGAAAAGAAGTAAAATATTAAAAAATTATGATTAAAATGTATTTTAATCAAACCAAATTTAATTTTATCAGTTGATTATGATGACATTCCTACTAATAACTAATTGTTAAAGAAAAATTAATTAGTTGAAATAAAAGTTTGGATCTCTCTGATAGTTGCCTATTCTGTTTGGTTATTTTATTTTATCTTCAACTTTTTTAATTATTATTTAAAGGGTTCAGCCGAGTAACGGTTTTAGTAGATTTGGTATCAGTGGTACTTCTGTACTATATGAGTTTTTAAATTCCAAAATCCACCTAGATGCAATTGAAAACATCTGGTTTGGATGGATTTTCGAAAGTTATAACTCGTATGTCCTACTTTTGTTATGGGCTATAACTTCACTCCATAAACTGATTTATATTTATGCAAATTAAGACTCCAACCTCAACTAAAAAAGATCTGTAGGAGATTTGTGTAATTCTTAAGTGTGAGTTGTAACCAACAACAGAGCATATGGTCTATCAGCTGCTGGGTAATCCTTTTGTATTATAGTTTGAACAATAATTAAATGATGATATAGTAAACAAATACAAATTACCATTGAAAATGTGGATTGTCTTTACTTCCCATTGCATTTAAAAACATATATTTGTTGCATTTAAAAAAAAAATTGTTGTGACTTAGATCATATAGCATTATAGTTCTCAGTTTTTTTAGTACAGTAGTTCGAGGTCTTTGCTTTTCATTGTATTTTTTTGTTTTGTTAAAATGATATAACTAATTTCAAACCTTTTCCTTTAAATCATTATAACTAGTTTTTTTTGCATTTTACATAACTTTTAACCAAATAAGCTCATCGCTCTCAAGGGAATGTGTTGTGAGTTAAAAGACGTTAAGCTGGAATAGTATTATTTATAATCTGTTTAAATTATAATTAAAATGTACTCTTTGATGAGTTAGTAGTATCTTTAGATCATGACAAAGATTACCTTGTATAGGTTCACCTGCGACTAAGATTGGCTGTTATTTTATTTTGTATTATATGTGTTAAAGTGGAATGTACATATATATATATATATGTAATAATTGTATTTATGTATTTACATACATAGATATGTTCCCAGAATGTTATAGAAATTATTTCGCACATGTTTCCTTTTACACATGTGGTAATGTGTTTGCATTTACCAGTGACTCGTATTACCATTTAATCATACCAAAGAATTTGCTCTGGCGGTAACTAAAAGAGCTTACTTCCTATCTGTTGTAAAATTTGTACATATGTTTTTACAGTTTTTATTTTGCAACTGTTTGATAATGTCTGTAATTTTCTCGGGCAGAACTGTTTTCACAAAGTCAAAGCCGGTGAAATATAACTTGGTTCCGATGCTTTTCTTTAATCATTAACTTATAGCTTATATATTAATTCGGAAAATGTGTATAGAATTATAAATGTATTATATATTATATATGAAGCGATGTTGAATTATAAAATATATTTAACATTTGTCCTGCCCGCAGATAAGTAAATAAATAATGTAGTGCTATATATTATAAAAAGGTTGTGTAAATAATTATAAAGTGAAATTCAAAACAAAAAAATATATATATATTTAAATAAAAAGAATATATGTCTACCATAATATGTGTTAAGCTAATTGAAGAAAAAAATATATATTGTAAATCTATTTAACCCTCTGTCTGGCAGAATGAAAAATCTAACATGTTTGGACGTCATGTATAAGAGATAAGGTTTAACAAATTTTAAAATATTTTTATTTTGAACTGAAAAATGGAAACCTAAATTTTTTTGAGATGTATATTTAATATTATTCTTTAACCATTTTTTTTTTTAATGGTGAAGTAAATTGTATTTTATTAAATTAACTATCAATATGTAAGTACTACCAAATAAATAATTATCTACAAAAAAGTATATTGAAAAAATCGATGTGTTAAATTAACTCTTAGAGAAAAAACAATTAAATAAGATAAAATAACATTAGAATTGCTGTTAGTAACAACGAAAATCAACCATCCAAAAAATAGAAAATAGGTAAAATGTGACTTGAAATATAGCAGTTTTATTTAAAATTTCTGATATAATTTGGATTTTACAGGCTACAAACTCATTAGTAAATAAAATTAATATTAGCGAAAATTATTATTCCTTTGTAGCTTTTTGCAAAACTTATTTTCTCCATGTTCTAAACTAGAAGTCAACCCTCATCCCTTCTTTCAATTATCAAAAATATTGTCTTAGAATGAGGTCAATAAATAATATAATATTTGTGAAAAGATAATTTCAATAAATGAATTTATGCTAAAAGATGATTCCAAGCAGTACAAGATGAGAACATTATCAAATAGTTGCTGGAGTATGGCAAATCATTTGATTCATAAGTTCATGGAATTATTGGAAAACTATTTATAATAGCAGAAAAAATGTCTGCCTTTCCTCAAGAATACATTGTGCGTGGCAGAGGGTTAAAAGAGGAAACCTAGTAAAATTGTATGTGTTCATAACTTACAGTCTAGATACCTCATTGTGGTAAACAAAACATATAGGCTATATATATATGTATCTATGTACTGTAACTATAATATAGGATGCCAAAACTGTTTTATATTCTGTAACATGTTTATACTGTTTCTACAAAAGTCTCAACCAGCCTACCCTTAAGAACTTTTAAAAAGGTTTCACTCTTAGGGAAAAAAAGTGTAATTTTTATTGAAAATCCTCTCATATATACATTATTATTTTTTAGTCTTTCAATTTTTAGGTTTTTACATTTTAATTTGTTGCAATATAAGCTGTTGCTTAAAAAAAAAAAATTTCAATACAAGTATACATTATAATCGATCTCATTGTTAGAGAAGTATACAACTATTTATATTTTTAGGACATTTCATTAAACAAAAATTAATAAACATCACATTTAATATTATATTCAAATAATGAATATCTTTGTTAAAACTTTTATCTGCCATACTTTTTACCATTATGTTATTTTTCTTTGGTACTTAAAAAATATGTAACCTTGTCTAATGCTCAGAATATATATATATATATTTTATTTTTGCCTTCTAGTTAAATAAAAAAGAATTAGTGAAGCCGCAGTATTGTTTATTGTATTTTATATTTTCCTACTTATAATTTGTATTTGTATTTAATATTTAAATACAAATACAAATTGTATTATGTTGCTTACTACTTCGTAAGTCAGAAAAATCTTTGTGTCATTTAAAGATAGTTATACTAACAACAATAAACCATTGTATCATTCTGGAGATATCTTAAATGAATTCTCAAGGCCAGAAAAAATTATTTAGGGATGCTGAAAACGATGGTTGAAACAAGGTGTCTCTGGAATGGTGCATTATTGATTATTATTTATATTGTATTAACATGATATTGATTTTTTAGAATTATCAGGTTTCACAGTGTCAGTGATAATTTTTATACCCTCGTATTTTTTATATAACAGTTAGTCCTAACTTTTTAAAAATTTTACATTTTTCTTCATGAATATTTTAAACTAATTTATTATTATTTATAACATAACTTAAATATTTGTAATTTTAAAATTTCTCAAACTAAATATTAAAGCAAAAGCTTTGCGTCATACAAAACATCCTTTAAAAAATTTTTTTTTGGTGTCTTCTTACCAGTGCTTCATCAAATAAAATTCATAATAAATATCTTTTTATACAAATTGAGTGAATTAAATTTCCCCCTTTAAAAATTTAGTAGGATTTTAAAAAATTCAAAGTGATGGTTTTACATGAAGTATTTTTTATAATACATATACAAGTATATTTTACATCTATAATATTTAAAAAATAGGAAGGCATTAGTAAAAATTATTTGAGTTAAGAGAAGGCCCTAAATTGATCCTATATATATTCTATCTCTGCCCCCTCCTAGCTCTTATAAATATAAAATCAAATTGAGTTTATAGATCACTAAATTCTATAGCAAAATAAAAGCAGTTGTTTGCAAGCTGCCATAGCTGGATGAAGGCAGAGTACAAGGATGTTTTAACACGTAAATGGTGGCTCTTGTCCAGTCCACCTCTTAATGGGCTGAAACACTAGTTACTTTCCGGACAGCCCTTGTATGTATCCACGTACTTGTTAAGCGATAGTGGAAACTAAAGCTTATTTTGGAAAACAACTGATTTACTTTATAACAGTTTCTATTTTTACTCAGTTATGCGAAACTAAGCCTGGTATCAAGTAAGCCATTATTAATATCCAAGAATGCAAATTAATGAATTTAATCATTCCAGTGATTTTTTTTACTAAATTCCAGGTAAATGAATTAGTACTAGGTTTAAAAATAAAATTTACAATTCCATCTTAACTATTATCCTTTTAGAATCTTTTTAATATCCTTATCACCTCCCTAAGAAGAGTATTGTGATGGGGAGTTTTCAACGGAAATATACTCTGATCCCAAAAAAAAATTTGGCGCCATTTGTCTATCTGTGCCATGAATAAATACCTCTTGATCGAATGGGCTGATTTTGCTAGTTTTTTTTTTTAAATTTTGTCCTCGAATGCTTATGTGCTTAATCACTCGGCATGCAATAGCCAAAATGGCTCTAATGATTTTGATGAAGCTTGCTTGAAAGTTTTCTACTTAAAGTCCTTTTACTTTTCATATGCAGCCTACATCCTTGAGAAAAAAGTTATTAAAATTGTAACATAAAAAATATTTTCAGTCTTAAGTAGGGGGTAAATATTTCATATAAAACATTCTTATAAGATGAGGTCTTTTAGACCATATATTGGACTAAAAATATTTTTCTCCAGCATAAGATAAATAATGACGTTCAACAATAATAACCATATAACTATCATTGTTTTACTGAGTTATAATAATTGAATTATCACCAAAAAAATTGTAATATAGTATACCATACTGATTAAAAACTTAGATTGGCAGAGCAAGGAAATCAATAACACTAAATAAATAAAGCATATATTTACACACTAAGATTTATTTTAAAAAATAAACTTACAGAATATTAAAAATAATACAGATTGACACTAAAATATAATCACCTGAGTAATCATACACATTTAAAACTAAATATTCTTATAAAAAAGTTAAGACAAAAAGTTTCTTTTTAAAAATATCTCTACAGGCAAGTAAAAATAAAATAAAATAAACTTCCAATCCTCGTGTAATAAAATACAACTGGTGAAAGTAGTAAAATAAGTAGAAAATTATTTACACCAATAATTAAAAACATATTTACATCAGGTAACCATAGATTTCAACAGAATATAATCAGAAAAATAAATGAAATGAGGAATAATAACATTCCAATATTGGTCAACTGGTTTCAGTCAATAGAATAAGATTTTACAACAAATCTATACAGACATCTTAGTAGGCCATGTTAGAGTGTTATAATGTAGTTCATTATCCTCATCAATGCTGGCGAGAACCAAATTTTTTCTAGTGAAGACACTAACCCTCGAATTTGAAACTAGATCACTGAGCTTGAATTCTTCATCAAATTCAAGACATATAACAATGAAATATGCATGGAACTTCCAAGGTTCTCCTGAAACACAAGAAAATGATGAAACTGACATTGCTGACAAATAAGTTTTAGAACTATAGTAGAGCTTCGGAATACATTCTATTTGGGATTGACACATTACTGGATGAGCAGGAGAGCCTATTTATATAGAGTGTATAAAAGAAAGACATATATCAGGAAAAGATTGCAACACAAAACTGAATATAAAGGTGATTTATACATCAATATATTGGTGCTTAAGCTGTGATACATCGTAAGTACAAAATAATCAACTATTCAAATATTAAAAAAAAGTCAAATATTATTCTTTAAACTACAGTAAAACTTCTCTTATTTTAATGGAAATTTTTATTAGGTTTCAATAAAAAAGGGACAAATTTAATGTATTTCAACTCTTCAAAGGAATGCATAAAGCTACCCTTGGCCTGCTCAACCATCTCTCTCTATCTTCTGTAAGGATAACAGGAATCCTCAGTTGTCACACATCCTGCCCCACAGCACGTACACCATCTGGAACGTTAATGTACAATTTCTGAGCCAATCTTTCCTCGCTCATCCTCATCTCATGACCAAGCCATTTAATCCTTTGTATCCTGATACATGAGGAGATGCTACATTCCTTGTAGAGCCCAAACAGTTCACTATTTTTCCTTCTTTGCCAATTACCATTCTCGCATACAGGCCCTAAGATCCTCCTCAGAATTACCTAATCAAACCTGTCTTGCAGGTTAGTGATTTTATTGCTTAGGAACCATGTTTCTCCACCCCATGAGGTGACTGGCCTTATCAACGTTTTGTACGATATAACTTGGTGGTACGACTAAGAAATAGGCTCTATTTCCAGGTGCAATTCTGCTTTTAACCTCTTCTTCTTCATTCTGGTTATCATTGATGATAGAGCCAATGTAAGAAAAGCTTTACAAAGCGACTCTGCCTCTGATCCAGTGACTTATTACCCAATACCATAATCTTTGTTGTTTCCCCATTAATATGCAGGCCCATCATTTTTGGTTTGATATCCATTGCTTTGAAAGCCATCCTAATGCTCTGAAGGATCTACCGATGATGACAATGTCTGCATTGCCCAGAACTTCGGTCATTTTTGTAAATATTGTTACTTCTGATTTAGTCCTGCTCTATTTATGATTGCTTGTAGAGCGATATTATACAGGAGAGAAGCTATTGGGTCAGCCTGTCTTAGGCCACACTTCACTTCCAAAGGCTCTAATAACCCACAGGATTTTACTTGACAGATTTTGCTCACCATTGTGCATTTTACTAATCAAGTTAGTTAACTCACCCCAGTTCATGCATGGTCAATATGAGCTCACTCCTTACAATTGTATCGTAGGTAGCCCAAAAATCAATGAACAGCATCCAAGTTGTCAGCTAATAATCCTTCATCTTCTCAGAGATTTGTGTCAGGGCGAAGATTTGATCAATAGTTGACCTATTGAGCCTGTTGTAAAGGGATATGGAAAAATTTTTATATGCAGTGTTAAGCAAACTAATCCCTTCATAGTTCCTGCATATCGTTGAAGTTCCCTTCTTCTTGCATACAGGCATCACTACAGCCTCATTCCACTCCTTAGGTATGGTCTCCTGTTCCCATATTTGAGCTTCAGGTCCTGAAGTTCCCTGGCGACTTCATGATGCCCTTTAATCAATTCTGCTGGGAGTCCATCATTACTGGGTGATTTATTATTTTTGAGTTTAAACAAGACGTCTTCGATGTCGTCTACACACTATTTATTTTATTTTGTAGTACTATATTCTGTCACATAGATCAGACATAAAATATAACAGAGCCAATAAAACACATTCACACTATATTTATAGATATACACAAATACAATGATAACAAAATAATAAATAGAAAAAAAATTAAATTAAACAAAAAATAAAATAACACCTTAAACAAATTCATTTATAGTTACAATATATCATATTCAACCTGGGGAACTCCGAGCCAAGCTTAGCCCTATACTAGTGAAGGAATAAGTAGGACTCAAGAAAATCCCAGTGCTTCTTTCACAACCACGTCACTAATGAAAAACAATACCATATAAAAACTATGCATTACATATTCTATGGACATATGTATGCAATTAAATTTAAAAAAAATTCATATGCCAAATTACTAAGAAAATTAATATTATTTAAAAACTATATTTCATTTTAAAATAAATGAAAATGAAGCAGACATTTGTTCTTTTTGTTTTAGTGTACATATGTAATTAGGTAATCATTCATTCTAGGAATTTTCTATATAGCTTCTACAATGAATGAATCATAATAAACCTTGGTTGCTTAGTTTTGACATTTTTCCCGTTAATTGCACTTCATTTTCAGAAAATCTTTTCACTTATTTTATTAGAGAGTATTTACAGCACTGGGAGACATTCAGTGATGTAAAAAGAATTAATCTCTTTCTCTCTAAAAATTTGAGGTTTTATATTTTAAGATATGCAGTATCAAAAATAAAAAAGATGATGTGTAGTCCCTGATGAAGACCTGAAACTCAGGTCGAAACGTAAGCATAAAATAAATAAATATGGTTTTGTTTATTTATGTTGTTCTTTGCTGACCGCACCCCCCGACAAACTTCTCCAATCAAAAATAAAAAGATCTCCCTTTCGGGTCTGAAATCAAAAAGCTTTCACTGTATCTAAATTTTTAAAAAATTAATACATTCAAGATGTCTCCAGCATGATTAACTGATTTTTCAGGGTTTAAAATGGAATTATGATTTTTTGAGACTTACGAGTTATCACAGCTTAATCAACAATATGAGCAAAATTTAATACACTACTTTAAAAGAACTATTATTTAGATAAATGATTTAATTAATGATTAACTGTACAATCTTTAAATTTGTAATAGTCACCAAAGCAGTTATTTTGGTTTGTTTTACCAATTTTAGTGTTTTCTCAGTACTTTATTTATTTTTGCATCCAGGAGAGCCAGTGGAGTGCTAATGAAACCTATTTACATAAATTTAGTTCTAGAAAGGATAGGATCATAGAAGCTCTTTATGTTGAATAAGAGTGAGGATTACCGGGATAAACAAGAAAATCTCCACCAAATTTTGCACAAGGTGTTAATGAATATCCTTTTTCATAGAGGTCTTTAAATACTCTATACTTCAGTTTTTCTTTGGATGTTTCAGGATATGTCCACTCAACCTCTTCCAGATCTTCCTCAGCTAACCAAGGACTAGCTAAATAATAGAGTTAATAGAAAAATAGTCACTAAGATAGTGAAATAAGAGAAAATCCAAAGAAAAGTTTTTTAATTAAACCACCTGTTGGAATTTGTATTAAGTTTGAAGCAGTGGCAGCTTTCACCTTTCTTTCAATTTCATTTTGTAAAAGTACTTCTCGATCAAGTTCTGATTCTGAAGTTGTTCCTTCAGTGTTTTGTTGTTTTGACAGACTTTTCCTTTTTTTGCCCTCAATAATCAAATCAATCCTTTCAAGTACTTGTTCCTTGCATAATTTTTTGTAATAGGCCTCCTAAAATTTTACTGTTTATTTTCACAACAACCAAGTATACCAAAAAAAAAAAAATAAATTTTTGTATCATACCTGCTCTTCTTTGTTTTTTCTTAAATATTCACTATATTCTTCTTTCACTTTATCACTTGGAAATGTCCTGTTCTTTCTATAGCTGAAAAGTTTTCCCATATTCTTTTCGATTATGAGTGTCACTTCTTCTGGAAGAAGTAATAGAGGTAGACCATTTTCCGATACTTGCTTTGGAAAATTTGCAGGAGTTCCTATTAATGTGCCATGTATTCGATTTTTCTGAAGTTTTAACCATTCTGTAAGAGAGGTTAAGTCAATAAAAGTAAATTATTCTGACTGAGGATAAAATTAAAAAAATTGTTAACATTAAAGCATAGCTCAGATATAAATTAGAGACATTATTAAGACAAATCCCAATCTCAGAATCATTTTTTTAAGGGATGATTTTATGTTTACATCACCAATTTAAGAAGTATACACAGAAATAAATTAAAACATACATACTTCATTTCCATAAAAAATTATTCAATTATAATCGTTAATAAGTTACATTCTAACTATCTGACAAATTGAAGTTAGCATATACTACCTCTATCTTTCAACAATATTATAACTTGGTAAAAGAGGTTTATATGCAAACTTCACAAAATTGGTCATTTAAAAATTAGTATGTACCTTCTGCTTTCCATACCAGAGGTTTATTGTCAGTCAATTTTATTTTGACAGAAATATCATCGATTCGGGATAATGTTTTTTCGAATTCGGAAAGAGTTTCAGATTCATCATAAAAGTCATTGGAAGAACTGTCCATCATCGATGCACTTCCTAATTGTTTGGAAAAAGCATCGAAACATCCCGTTATGTGCGAATCAGCCATAACTGTATTTTTTTTTAAATTATAAACTATTTAACTAAATCTACCGGTATAACATTGAGAGGGAACGCTAGGACAACCATATAATAACCTACTCCTGTCATCAAAACAAACATGGATAAGTGTTATCAGGTTTGCGTTTTATTTGTAACATATTGTTACAAATATTTTTATTTTTTAACATATTGTTGTTACAAATATTTTTTATTTTTAACATATTATTGTTACAAATATTTTTATTTTTTAACATATTACTGTAACAAATATTTTTATTTTTAATATATTATTGTTACAAATATTTTTATTTTTAACATATTACTGTTACAAATATTTTTATTTTTAACATATTTATGTTACAAATATTTTTATTTTTATCATATTATTGTAACAAATATTTTTATTTTAACATATTATTGTTACAAATGTTTTTATTTTTAATATTATTGTTACAAATATTTTTATTTTTAACATATTATTGTTACAAATATTTTTATTTTTAACATATTATTGTGACACAAGAGGACTTTTCTTTCAAGAGTCAATATATCCACTTTTGGAAAATTGTTATTAGCAAATTTAAATTGATGTATCTGAGATTGACGAGTTTAATTTTTATTGAAAATATTGATCTGTACAATTTAACACCTAACTGGCTAACGAAAATTTATAATTTTAAATAAAATTAACACGTTCTAGATTTAGAATTTTCATTTGTCAAAAAAACCTTCGCTTTTGAGTAGTGAATATTTTTAACTTCTTATAGAAAACTTCTCATATATATTTAATATGTAATTTTTCGGAAACTAGTTATAATTAAAAAAAAATGTATTTTATTTTTTAATTGACAGATGTAGATCCAGAAACAAAAGTGAAAAAATAAAGAAATAAAATAGTTTTTATTAAATTTAACGTACTTACCACCATCAGAAGCGTTGATACGAATATTTGTAAGGAATGCAAAACCTTAAATTTTCCTAAAGAAAATTTTTACCAGATTGTCCAACTATTTAAAAAAGTTTAAATCTTTACATTTATATTAGAAGTAGTTTATTTTCCTTAACAATTTTGAGCTTGAAATTTTCCTTACATGTCCTGTATGTTCTTGACAAATTCTTGACAATAATAATTTTCTTTTCTATTCAAACACAGATGAGAAGCCAGAGGGTTAAAATTGAAAATTTTCCAAATGTAAGTTTTTTTTTCGGCTGAATAGTTAGTTGTGTCTGAATCAAATTTACGCTTTAGAATCGACAAAATTGTTAAATTATCAATAGTTATTAGGTAATTATTGAGAATGTCTTAATTTTGTCAATACTGAAGAAATCATGTTAAATCATAAGAAGCAAGTTAAATGCACTTCAGCCACATACAGTAGTTTGTAATGATGACATTTTATAAGTAATTCTCGTGATATTTGCCGAAATAAAGTCTCAAAATAAAATCTCAAATTTGGATTTTTTTTGTCAATCCACACACAAACAAAAATATCAAAAATTCATAACTACCCGACCTATTGCCTACTACTTTCCTGGTCAAGTAAGTCATAAAAGCTAAGAATTAGTTTTTATCGAACAAAAAGAAGCACTGGTTTTATATTCCATGAGCCACGATTTATTTCCCTACATAAATAGTTTGAACCGGGTTATCTTATCTTAAATCATTAGTTTTTAATTCTTCCATCTGATTTTCAAAACAAAATTTATATAATATATTTCTATAATATATATTTAATAAATTTATATAATATATATTTATATAATAATATTTCATATGTATTCAATAAACATTTTTTGTAAAATTCTTCAAGTTATAAGTAATAAAAAACAAAACAAAAAAAAAATCTGTCAAGTAATTAGTATACTGACCTATTTACTAGGCACTTTTATGGAGTAGTACATAATTATCTACAGTTTAAAGTTCAAGAAAAAGTTTTATTTTTTTATTTGGGGATAAAATATACGGTAGGTACTGTGTTTGAAATTTGTGGGTTTCATGAAAAATATATGCATACTTAACAGACATAATAATTGTTAAAAAATTCTTTATTTATACTGGGACGAATTCCTTCAAAATAATAATACAGAAAATAAAAATTGTTCTTTACTGTCTTAGAGTAGTAAGCAAAAAATCAACAAATAAAAATTGAAATGAAACATGATAATTGACAATAAAGAGCGAATAATGTTAAAAGATCATGTTTAAAATTTTTTAAATAAATAAAAGAACATCCATTTACAATAAAATTAATGCTGGAATAATAGAATATTAATAGAAAGTATAAAGAAAAAAGTCAAAAAAATAAAAATAATATTAAACAATAAATAACTTCTTATAATCAATTTAATAAATTGAAAATATATGGTAACTGGCAATCAAGAGCAAATAATGCTAAAAGTCTATATGTACAAATCTTTGAATAAAAAAACTCCATTTCCTATACAAGAGAGGCTATCATAATAGAGAATAGAAAACAAAAAAAAGAAAACAAGAAATAAAAAACATAAATAACTTCTAATAATAAATTGAAGACAAATAAAAATGGTAATTGACAATTAAGAGTAACAATTCGAGTGCTACCAATTGGTAGTTCCTTTACACGCTAGTATCACTCCATTTTTAACTGAGATCAAATTTACTAAATGTATTATCATATACCGTTATAAATAGTAATAAATAAATAAATAAAATGAAGAGTAACTAATGTTAAAGTTATTATTTAAAATTTTTTAAATGAATAACAAAACATCCAGTTACAACACAATACAGGATAAAATAACAGTATAATAATAGAGAGTAGAAAGCAAAGAGTCAACAAATAAAAACATAAATAACTTCTAATAATAAAGTGATAACAATTTGTAATAGGCAATTAAGAACAAATAACGTTAAAAGTCCATATTTACAAAAGTTTTCAATAAAAAGAAACTCCATTTACAATACAAGAAAAGCTTAAATAATAGTTCAGTTGAATGTGTTAATAATAACAAATAAACAATAAAACAAATAATAATAAAATATCTTATTAATTTACAAATTTTGGTTGAAAACTAGAATATCATTTCGAAGTTTTGGGTCTGCATTGATTGGAAGTAGTGGGTGGAAGTTGATAACAATGATACCGGGCCACTTCAACACTAATTCTTACTTTCTCTAATTTTGGGCCAAATAGTAATCGAAATATATTGCCAAGAAAGATGTGTTTGCGCGTAAGTGACACTATTAGTTGGAATTTGATATAATTGGCATGAAAGCAACCAGGTACTACCCCGCACATCCCTGACATTGTTTTCTAAATCGGATTTACGATATTAGGTATCAGGACCGTTAAGGTGTTGACTATGGCTGTATTTTTTGGATTAAAATTGTGTATTTTTATACAATTTAGATTTATTTTAATCTTTGTTGTTTGTTATAAAATAAAAATTGTTTTTAAAAATTTATTAATTTTAGTTAGATTGTTCATCTTTGTGGTGATAGAGGTAGGAGATTATTGTTATAGTCTATTTGGTTGTTATCATAATGAAAGATAACCTTCAGGAAGGTAATTATTCTCCTTGAAAAATGTATAATAGTTGATATTATAAAAAGTTTTTTATTTAATAATTGACAATAATATGTTTCAATATTAGGATGTTCAATGACAAATTAAGGAGTTAATTATACATTATATATAAAATAGTTAATCAGATAAATAGTTTATGGATAGTTAATTAATAATGTGATATAGTAGTAATGTTGTTAGCATATGTTTAAATTTTGTTGAATTTGGTTTTCTAGTAACCTGAAGATAGGGATAACCTCGAAACGTCGTTTGTGAAATAAATTGTTATATTTAAATAAGGAAAATTATGTCATTCACCAATTTTATATTTTAAAAAAATGTCTAACTAGATTTAAGTACGTATGCTGTGTATTTAGAAACTGTGAATACATTTGGACTGCACAACTTTCAATTAACGCTTTAGAATTAATAAAATTGTGAAATTATCGATAATTATTGAAGAAGTCTGTCGATACTGAAGCTTAAATTTAGTTCAGGCATAAGAAAAAAAAATCTCTTGTTTGTAAGGTGAAACCAACATTGTTCCATGATACCTAAAACGTATATTGCGAAAGGAAATTATCTATTATGAGGGCAAACATTTTTTTGCGTTTTCCACATGAATAGACAGCTTCCGAATGAAGTAGGAAAATTCTAATTTATATGTACAAAATATTTCTAAGTTGCAACTACGATAATTTTTAACGTTTAAAGTTTTTGATGACACTCTTTAAGGGACAGGATTGTTCAACAAAATTCAAGCTCTACCTAATTGTATACTTAGATTAGTAATATTCACAATAGAAATGAACCTGTTTATTTATTTATTTTTTTATTTAGTGCGATTATAAAATTAATGTGAACCATCTCCAAAGCGAAGGATATTAAAAAAATTATTGTATTTTTCTACAGCTATAGATCCGTTTTTAGCCATCTGAATGTGAATAAATAACTTTCATGAACTATTGCATTCGTTGGCTTCCTGCCTGTATATATCGCAACACATCTAGGCGACTCCGATTTCGGGGCATAGCGAAACCCTTCTCATTGTGATGCATGTGGAGCCTCTGATGGAGCACATAACGACCACGTAACCACGAAGACAAGGATGAGTTCGACAGTGAAAGTACAATTCCTATGTTATTATACTTTCGCTTATTATTGTCGATCTTCAAAGTGTATCTTGAATATAAGATATCTTTTAAAAAATTGGAGTTATAAAGCGTTGGTATACGTCGTTGGTTCAGGATAGAATAAATAATGTTATGTGTATTCAATAAACATTTTTTGTATAATTTCACAAGTTGTAGGTAATAAAACAAAAATTAGCAATTAAGAGCAAAAAATGTTAAAAGTTCTTATTTACAATTTTTTTTTTAAATATTTATTTATTGCTATTTACAACTGTACATTATAATACATTTAGTAAATATGATCTAAGTTAAATTGGAGTGTTACAGGCGTGTAGAGAAACTATCCATTGGTAGCACTCTAATGATATTTTACATTAGCTGGTCTCGTGGCCATTTTCTTTTCAGGCGCCGCGGAGGATTGTCAGGAATGGAAGAGGATGCAAGGTTAGAAACTAGGGGGTTTGAGTGGTTAGGGAGTTAATAATGGAAGGAGTGATATCTGGTTCGGGCTAGGTCGGTACAAATTTTTAAATGAATAATTGACCATCCATTTACTCCATGCAAGAAAGGCTAACATAAAAGAGAGTAAGTAGAAAGCAAAAATTCGAGAAATAAAAAACATAAATAACTTCTAATAATATATTGAAAACAAATGTAATTGGCAATTTATACAAATAATATTAAAAGTTCTTATTTACAAATTTTGAAATAAATAACAGAACATTCATTAATATACAATAAAGGCTAAAATAATGTTTAATATTCTCGTAATTAGTATACTAATAGAAAATGAAAAGCAAAAAATTAAGAAAAAAATAAATGAATAAAATAAAATAAATAATATTAAACCAGACTAAAATAATTTGAATAAAAGAAACTCCATTTGCAATACACTACTTCCAACTACATAATTTCGTTTTAAAATATTTATT
>NW_027110524.1:892939-904333 GCF_000696795.3 Halyomorpha halys
TTAATTTATTTTTCTTTACGGTAAAATTTTTGTAAAATAGAAATAGCAAATAATAGTAATGTTTTTGTAAAGTAGAAGTTGGACGAATCTTTCGTTTCTTATAGCATGATAAAGTAATTTCTTTATGAGTCATGGTTTTACTGTAATTATCAAGCGTAGACAGTTTGTACAGACAAAATTCATGTTATGTGAAGAATAAGAACCATACGAAAGTGTGGAAAACGGGACATTTTTACTTTCACTCACCAATATATGAAATATATACATAGTTTGTGGAAGTATTGGGTCGTGAAGAATTTGGAATTCGACGTAAATATACGTTTTTGAGCTCCAAACAACCAATTACCAGATTTTTCCTCATATATTCAATCATTCCATAAATGATGCCCAACATTTTCAATTATTGATCCGTCAATTCCGATTAATTATTTATTATTAACGATTTGTTGAGTGCTAATTAAAAACCTAGGATGTCGATGTGTTCAATGATCAAGTGCCTCAATTACCGATAGATGAAGGTAAGGCATTATCGTGATTTTTTATATGTTTTCCTCCTCACACAAAGTTATATTACATTTTTCTTATTTGTTCTTTCCCTTTTTTGTTTTTTGCTCTCAACCATATCTACACTATTCTTGTATATCAGCTATTCGATTTAACATATTCAAGATAAAATTTAGTTAAGATGAGCTGATAATATTTCACCCCTATTTATAGGGTTTTCTACGTTTTCTAGTTTTCTACGTTTCGGCCTAACCAGCCGTCCTCGGGTATAATCTGCAAGGAGGTCTAAGAGTGAAATATAGAGAATAAAATCATCAATTAAATGAAATAAAATTGTCACATGGAATAAAATTGTTAAATGGAAAAAAAGTTAAACTATTTGTATATAGTTTGTAGACGAGTATTGATTGGAAAAGGTAGGGAAAAAAATGTTATTATATCATGTAAATATATGTACGATCATGGATTGATTGGTACGCATTGTAGCAACCCAATGTGTTAAACATTTCACTCCAGTAGGCTCGCGTTAAAAAAAAAAAAAAAAAAAAAACCTTAGACCAGAAAAGCTAATATAATTTATGAACAACAATTTTTATCTTTCTATTGCTATAAAAATTCGCATTAGAGGGTTCCTCGAGGTGGTAATAACAAATATACACTTTACAATTTCAAGAACACATCAGTTTAACAAAAGATAAAGAAGCTGTCATACAATCCAGAAAGATCTTATTCTTCCCCCTTCTAATTGAATGTACGTATTTTTCCTTATTTCTCCTTTTTTTATTCATAAAATTCAATAATATTTTGTATTTATACATTATTCATTATTGATAAAAATGTGAAATAGTTATTTTTTTTAAATAAACAAAATTAAAGGTACATTAGGGGACGATTTTTTGAAAATTTGGTACTTAAGTCCCCTCAGATTATTTCGATGAGGATAAGACCTTTTTGATATTAAAGAGCACTTAATTACCCATTTATTCACTGACTTTAATCAAATTTGTTATAGCCGTTATGGAGAAAATCGAAAAAATGTGAAAAATCGATTCTATAAAGTGGCAATTCCACCCGGCCGATTTCAGCGAAAGAATCGATGTTGCATCCGAGGAATTTAGACGCCTTAAATATGTAAATTTAGTTTCTAATAACTTTTCGTTTTTGAATTAGACTGTTCACACACACGCAGAACATTTTGTGTAACTTGGCGTTGGGACCTCAAAACGTGTGTTTTCGTTGAAGAGAACTTGAAATTGCGTACGATTGCAATAATATACCTAACTATATATATACACATATATATATATATATATAGGTAAATAAAATTAACAAATATGAGAATGAAGGCATTGCTTAATATATTTTATTTAAAGAGTCCTGCTTTATCCCTTACATATGGGGGATAGAATGGGATGGGGTCAATAGTGTTAATACTGTATATAATAGTGTAAATGTGACTAGTGATTATTTTTTATTTTATCTAATTTTGTTATTAGTTTAATTTTTTTGTTTGTTTTATTATGTTAATTTTTTTTTCTTTCGATTTAAGTATATGTATTTTGAGAGAGATTTAATTTATTTATATTATTATTTTATTTATTTTTTAAATTTTAGTATGAATGTGATTAGTTATCACTGTTACCTATTGCCCAATAATGTTGTGGCAGATTGTAATAGTTTACTGACGTTTACAACTTCTCTTTTTACGAAGTTCAATATTTAGGAATTTTTCTACTTCCAGCGTAGTGCCACCGGGGTTGGGTCAGTTTCCCCCATCGTAGTAGCTAATAGTACGAGAGCTTGCTGGAAAAAAAGTCGATTATTTCACCCCAATTTTTTATTGCTTAGTTGAAAACTACTTCCAATCATTAGCCGAAATTTATTAGTCTGCCAAATATAGTTGGGGAAATTAAAAATGGCGACTATTTCGAAACGTTAAACAATTTTTCATTCAGAGCTTAGTATCTTCAAAACTACCAACAACAATGGAAAACCTTATAAAAGATCATGCAAAATAAAGGAAATTTGCTAAAATATGAGCTCCTAAAAAACTATTTACGATCAATAGTTCCCGAATTTTTTTAAAAAGCTACATTTCATAAAAAAATGCACTTTAAAACAAACGTTAGTGAATTTATTTTTGAAAATCTATATCTCAGGATAGCCAATTGCATCAGGAATTGTAAATGGAGACAATGGAGGATTACATAAAAAACGATTCATGTAGTACCACTTCCAGTTACCGACAGTCAAAAGAGCAGTGACCTACAACTTGGGAAACCCAACCACAACCCGAAGACTGAAGCCCAGGCTGCTGCAGGACATCCTGTTATAGATTATGTTGTTATCAATTCTATTATTGACATAACTTTTATTTTCCCTTCGTTCTTTTTCAAATTAACTTATTTTATTTTTTCCCCCATTAAAGGGCGATTGTTTGTTTTGTTAAGTCCATGAATGTTTTTATTTTTGTTATTAACTTTACTTTTCTCTCTTATTTTTATCTATTTATTTTATCATATTTTTTAAAAATTATAACGTTGAATATAGTTTAAGGTGTCTTTTGTACGTGACTATACTACCCCCACTCCATAATCAACGGTTAAATAAAGATGATGATTTATAGTTGTTCGGGCAAAATATTTGATTTATGAAAAACAATATCTCACAAACAATTGGGCGTACAGATGTCTGCCTGCTATCAAATTAAAGATAATTTAGTGTGCTATAAATTAGTTTATAACGTTTATCTTCGTAATGGTAGTAGTTTTTATAATTGCATATGAAATTTTGTCCGATCGCAAATATCTTGAAAAAACTACTCTTACAGAGATAAATGCAGTAAAATACTTTAAGGAGCATTAAACTAGGTTTAATTTGAGTGCTAGTAGACATCTGTACGTCTAATTATTCCTGAGACGTAGATATCCAAACATAAATTCACTAACTTCTGTTTGTAGTGCATTTTTAATGATATATATCTTTTTTAAAACCTGTACTCGGAAACTATTGAACGTAAATTGTTCTTTTGGAGTTCATATTTTAGCAAATTTATGTAAAATAGAGGTTACATGATGTTTTATAAGGTTTTTTTTTTTATGTTGGTAGTTTTGAAGATACTCAGCACTGAATAAATTTTTTTTTTATTTAATTTTGAAATAGTCACCATTTTTTATCTCCCGAACTATATTTGGTTGCCTCATGAATTTCGACTAGTAATTATAAATAGTTTTCAATGAAGTAATAAAAAATTGAGGTGAAATAACTGATTTTTTCTCCTCTTTGGCTCTTGTACTATAAGCCACGTGACAGGAATCGGATTCGCAAGTTTTCCACCGCAGATATAGGAATCGATTTTACGGGAAAATAGGCGTTACTTGCACACTTATTTCTCGACAGAACAAGATGACTGGTCACTTTTCACTGTTCGCTGATGAAAGCGACGTAGACAAAACCTTGGAGTAAGCACTTCGTGGTTCCATTGTAACTTCCTGGTCCGGAGGATATCATCTGTCTCTACAAAAGATTTCCGAAATTCGACGATCCTTAGGCGTACGCTTTCGGGAAAGTTTCTCAAAGATTACTTTCTAACTGCTTTCAAATGATAAAATAATAATACGGACTTTCCAGTGCATTATGATAATAATAAAAATAATAATTTCCGTGTTTTGAGTAACGCTGAAGTATGGAGTTATTCTTTCGTTGATCCGTAAACAGTGGAGGACCATTTCAAGACATCCTGTAACAAAGAATTCCATTCACTGCCTCTAGAACCAAGTGGAGGGAATGGGAACATAAAATATTAGAGTTGGGGTCCTTCAAATTATTTTCTGTACAATTTTGGGTTTTAAACAACATGCTAATTTATATAATAATTGAAAAGTAACAAACAATTAAAAAATAAAATATATACGTCTTATAAATGTTCATTTTTTTTAGATTTTTGAATAGCATAATAATGAATTACATCTTAAAAGTCTATTTATGTAAATTCATCAGGTTCTATCAACATCAGATAAACTGCTCGCTCAATCTTTAAGTAATCGTACTCCAGTGTTCATTTTTGATTTGTTTTATTTATTAGTGTAAGGGTGATCATGGAACTGGTTAGGGCAACTACTGAATGAACTAAACTTAAACGTCTTACGAATTGTGCAGTTGGATTTATTTTCGGGATCACCAGAGATACGCACATAACGCTTTATTACGTCGAGCTGAAGTGGCTCTATCCATCTTTCTGATGCCAATATTTCCTAGCTTCCTTTCTATTCCAAGTAATTAGTGCTCAACGCCTCTCCTATATCCTAGAAAACCTGCAATTCAAACTAAGATATTTCAAAAACCCTCGGAGACGATGATATAACAATAGAATTAGTGTTTCAGTTTCTAAAATCATAACATTTACTGACAAACATATAAAATTGAACGGAAAAAAAATAATAATAATCAAATTAAAAAATAAATAAAATTAAACGAATCTAAGCAAAATTAAATAAAATATAAATGGCGTTGATAACCAATGAAGTTTGGTGCCACTAAACAAAAACAAACAAACCTGCAATTCAAAATCTCAGTCCAATCCCGTACTACCAGGTCCCGTTTATCTGACATCTGCCCTCCACCTCACCGAACTGCTGCGTTTGAAAAATCATTTTTTACCCGAGCTGCATATCACTGGAACTCCATTCCCTCTAACATACGTCATGTTCCAACCCTTCCCGCGTTTAAAACCCTTCTATTTAAAAAAAAACTTTTTACTTCTCGAATCTAATCCTATATTAAAATAGTACAGATATTTTGTAGCTAACTTTTTATTTTGTTTTTATGTACATAGTCAGTTAGTTTTTAATCTTTCCTCTCTTTCTTTAAACATATTTATATACAATATTAATATAAGTTATAATTAAGTATTGGCCACACTGTTTTTGGCCAATATATTTTATTGTAAAATTAAAATTACCTTTGTAATTGTTCTAAAGGGACCTCCTCTTAGAATAATAAACTATTTTTCCATTTCTATTATTGCTTTCTCCCTTTATAAAGAGTTATGCGATTTTTAGAAGTACACATTCCGATTTTGAACACTACTACACGAACTTGTAATAAGCTGTACATAGGTTGAAAAAAATGTTCGGAATTGGTCTCTGCTTGGTCTACTAGTAATGATTTCGATTTTAGAAGTTAAGGAAGAATATTACGTCAGTAGTTTTGTATTATCCAGTCTGTATTATCTTTTGTTTATCGTTTTTGGAATGGAGCACGAGACTCAGGTTTTGATATAAAACTGTATCTTAGATGTATAATAAAATTTGTACAAGACTTTGTCTTTCACTAATAAATAAATATTCAATTCTGTTTCTCGAATTTTCCATTTATAAACATTCAAGAACATCCAGCAAAAAAATGGTTGGGGGTGCGTGAAGAATACAAATAAATAAAAATTATTCTATTAGTGCCAAGGTTTCGGGGTGAATTTCAACCTCTCATAGCTAATAACAAAAAATAAGATAATAACCATAGTGAATAAGATGTATACAGAATAACAATTAAGAAAAAATAAGATAAAAGATAAAATAGGTACATAAGTGTTATTGGAAGAAAATGAATAGTATATTATGAAAAGATAAGAGCAGTATGAGAAAATAAAAACATTAAAATTATGAATGAGAGGAGAAAACTATGATAATATACATATGTATATCTAATAAATAAATATTTTGGTTCTGTATACTTTTTTCCTAGTTATGTTCTCCATATCAATTATTGTTAATTTATTTATATAACTTTATATTTTATTTCATTAGTTCTGTTATTTTACTTACAAAGTTAATTAATTACATATAACTTTCCTTTCCCTCTTTTTTGAAAACTTTAAATTCATTTTTAACATGCATTTACTAACTTTTCATATTATGTTATATATCACACATTTTCTGCAACTAAGGCATCAATCCGAACATACTAACTTGGGAGGGACACATACTTAACATCTGGCACGACATCTATACTTAACTTTAAACCGCATTTCGTGTCTGCCTGTATAAAATTAAATATAGAATTAATTAATTTTGTATTAGATTTTACAATAATCTACAATATACTGATAATTCAAATCAATGATATTCAAGAAGACACAAAATAAGTATACATTTTCTATGCTATCAATATTTGTTAAGTAGCTCTAAAAGGTCACAACGTTTTCAGATTGCATGTAACTGTTCTCTCGGACCGTTTTCTTTAACTTGAGATAAATTCGGAAGAAAACCCTAACAAATGACAGACAAAAGAAAAGGGGTGACAATTATAGTGTTATCTAGTTTCTATTATCAATGTTATATTGTTGGCCACTCCATAGAGTTCTCAGACACAAAGATAATCCTGGTCAAACAGTAATAAAACAGATATTGCTTTTATCGTTTATTCTAATCAGTGTACGTCTAGCATTTGTGCTTGGAGTGTCTATGAATAGGAGCAAGGAGGGTAAGTCAAACTATGTTAATAATTTTTATTGATGATATTAATATATTAAGTTAAGGTTTATTATGCAAATATTGTTTTATATCTACAAACGACACACAAATTTATAATAAATAAATTAGGCAACTCAGTTTTTTTCTGGGGATTTCGTCCTCTAATTGTCCAAGGGCCCAAGAGAAAAGCTCTTGGACAATTAGAGGACGAAATAACAAAGAAGTTATTTCACCCCATTTTTTATTACTTTAATGAAAATATTTACAGTTAAAGAGTCAAAATGGATAATAAAAAAATGGTGGCTGTTCCATAAGTTAAAAAAAAAAGAATTTTTCAGTTCTTTCAGTAAAAAACATATTACGCGATATTTTCTGTTAAAGCAAGATCAATCTTTTACCCAAGGTATAAATATCATTAGAAGTAAATATTTAAGTATTTAAGGTGCACACCCCCACACAAATTTTAGTTTTTGTAAAATTTAGTCAGTTGTTGAAAACAAAGCAATGTCTCTTCATCTACACTGTAAAATAGGGTAATTTAAAAATAGAAAATTCTGAGTAATATTTATTTATTATGCAAATGTTTTGTTTGCGATTTTTTATTAATAAATGACAAATTTCAAACAGAAATAAAAATAAAAATGACGCAAAAATTAAAAAGGAAGTCATTAAAGATAAGAAAAATAAGCATTATAAAAAGTCATAAAGAAAATTTGGCTATAATTTAAAACTTTAAACTAACAAAAATATTTGTAACCGTTTTCCAAAATAGGCCCTGAAGATGGACAATATAAATGTAACAATAAATCAGGAAACAAAAGTGAGAGAATCCTAGAATAGAAAAAGAACATTTTATTGGAGAAAAAGCTAAGACGTTTGTTCAGTTTTCGTTTGGAGCTCCATATCCTTAAAACCATCTTGAACACTAAATCACTTTATAAGTACTTTATTAAAGTTGATTAAATTTTCTAAATTATATTTTTTAATAGAGCTTTTTACGCTCATTACTTCTCGAGATACAGTTTTGAAAAATACAAATTTCGTACATGTATATATCATGGTATTATAAATACTTTTTTCGGCTCTCACGGGCGATGGATTTTGACCAATGAGGTACCAAATGAAAGTGGATATCATAGTGATGTGACGAATCTCGATACTTACTGAAACTTTTATTGCAGTCTTTAAAAAATGTGAGATGTTTCAGAACTCTGGTAGAGAGAAGTCGGCGGTTCGAGACGGTTCAAACTGTATTTTTTAGATTTCGACGCGGACATCAATACCCATGCGTTCCTGTAGAAAGTACGTTGGACGCTGTGTTTTAAAGCCCCAAAAATGAACTGTTTTTGAGATAGATCACGAATCAAGTGATTGTCCAACCTCGTTCTAAGATTAGCTTCCACAGCGTCATGGTTGCCATGGCATGGTTAAGACTGGGCGAACTACTAGGCCAATAATTTTTTTTATATCTTAAATTATTAAACCAGATAGCCTGAATGTTTTGGAACAAGTAGAGCTCGAGATACTGATAATTATTGTAAAACAAAATTAGTGGAAGATCGTTGATTGACCTTGTGCAATATTGGACGGAAGATAGTTCGCGTGCGGTCAAAGAAAATCTAAAATAGTCGTAAAACTATTTATTATGATCCAACGTTTCGCTCCACTTTGCAGTGCATCTTCCTCCAATATATTTCATAAGGTCAACTATCTTCCTCCAATATATTTCATAAGGTTAACTATCTTCCTCCAATATATTTCATAAGGTCAACTATCTTCCTCCAATATATTTCATAAGCTCGACTATCTTCCTCCAATATATTTCATAAGGTCAACTATCTTCCTCCAATATATTTCATAAGGTCGACTATCTTCCTCCAATATATTTCATAAGCTCGACTATCTTCCTCCAATATATTTCATAAGGTCAACTATCTTCCTCCAATATATTTCATAAGGTCAACTATCTTCTTCCAATATAAACAATTAAAAAGATCAACAGTGAAACGTAAGAATAATAAAAGTTTTAGACAATTAATTAATAGACATAACAACAGATAAAAAAAAAGAAATATAAAATACAGTACACACTAAAGATGGAAAAAGGGGAATTAGAATAAAATCAAGAATGAAGGAAGATAACGAATTTTTCATATTTTATCTGTTATTATTTCCGTTTTCATTAATGGGCTAAAATCTTTTATTATTTTTTATTAACGTTTCACTGTACATCTTTATAATTTTTTATTTTTGTTTCAATCCTTTAAGTCTATCTTTTTTTAGCCCTGATGAAGCTGTGGAAGGTGGGGCGAAATGTTGGCTCATAATAGTTTCAGGAATTTTAGAGTTTTTCTTTGACCGCACCCAGACCACCTCCCTTTTAATAAAATAAATTAAGATAAAGACTTAACCCATTCATAGGTTTTGTTGCTCACATAAAACAGTGATATTCAACGAATAATTCGAGTTCAAAATATTGAGAAAAGTTTGTCCGTTTCTGAATTAGTAAAGTTTTTTTTTTTGAGCGAACGCCTCAAACATTTCATGTCTCAAATTATTCACATCCACGGGTTCCCACCTAAAATTCGTAGATCACCTAAAGCTTCCGTTCAGGGTATAGTACAAGAGCCCAATAGGAGAAAAAAGCCAGTTATTTCACCCCAATTTTTGATTACTTTAATGAAAGCTATGTATAATTAATAGTCAAAATTGATGAGTCTGCCAAGTATAGGTAGGGGGAATAAAAAAGGCAGCTGTCTCAAATCGTTAAAAATAATTAATTTTTTATTCAAAGCTTTATATCTTTAAAACCACTTAAATGAGCTATAAAGTAGTTTATGACCTTTACCTTCGAAGGAATAGCAGTTTTCATGAAATTTGCTAAAATAAATTGATTTATAGTTGTTCTGACAAATTTTCATTTGCCAAATTTATATTCATATGTGAATATCATAAAAACTACTACACCTACGAAGATATGTATCATAAACTACTTTATAGTAAGTTAAATTTCCTTTATTTTGAGTGTTGGCAGACATATGGGCGTCTTGTGGATCTGGAGATATATTTTTCAAAAATCTAACATTTTATACGAACAACTAGAAATTAAAATTTTGTGAGTTCATTTTGTCAAATATCATAAAAACTACTACTTCAATAAGGATAAAAGTTATAAAATATTTTATAGTCCATTAAACTAGCTTTAATTTGAGTGCTAGCAGATGTCTGTACGTCAAATGGTTTTTTAAATTAAGTTTTTCATAAATCAAACCTATTATCAATTTATTTTAGCAAATATCATGAAAACTACTATTCCTACGAAGGTAACGGTGATAAATTACTTTATAGTGCACTAAACTAGTTTTAATTTGAGTGCTAATAGACATTTATACTATTGTACTAGTGTTATTGAGATGTAGATCTTGAGACGTATTAGATTATTCGAACTATTAGACGTAAATAGCTCTATTATGGCTCATATTTCAGCAAATTTAATCTTCTTTAAATAATTTTCTTTTAGATTTTCTAGTGTTGTTGGTAGTTTTGGAGGTATAGAGCTCCGAATGAAAAATTAATATAAGCTGGTTAATATGAGTTTATGAATAGCTGATAATTGATATTTTTTGATTAGTTATTACGTAAACTGTTACTTAAAGATAGTCATTATAAAGTATTCAGCTTTACCTACATAGTTTATAATGGGAACATTCAATTGTTGTTAAACGCAGTTGTGTGTGTGTTGAATAGACTTTTTTTTATAATAGTATATGATTTGTACGAATGAGCGTGATATTAATTAAATTTCGCATGTGTTAAAGAAAAGGGATGTTCTCGCATGGATGAACTAGTGATCTTTAATCTATTACAGATTACTAAAAAGCTCTAGTTTTTTACGTTCACTAGTTCTCGAGGTACTGTTTTTTAAAGTACAACTTTTTTTTCCAGATAATGAAAAATCAACTATTTGTAAATTAATTTTGGTGATTATCACGGAAACTACTGCTCCTACGAAGATAGACTTTTTCACAATTATTATACATTTCATTGGATGTTAATAGGCATCTGTACGTTTAATAGTTTTTTATAAACGAAATAGTTTCTCGAACACTGAGAAATAATCCAACTCAATGTTCTCTGTGGACATGATTACCATCTTTGTTATATATTTAGTTAATAGTGGTCCTGCAAAATGAACACTCTCAATTAAGAGTTAAAAGTTAACGAATTAGGAGCTAATCTCTACTCCACATTTCAAGAGGATTATTTTTTAATTTTTCGTAAAATATAAGGAAGTGGACCTGATGGCGTAACCTCACGTAATTTGATTTAATGATTACACGATATAACAATCCAAGATCCACTTAAAGAATAGACAGTTGTAAATTAATTAATATATTTAATAATACAACTAATATAATTA
>NW_027110524.1:904383-949408 GCF_000696795.3 Halyomorpha halys
TTATCAATTTTCTATATTAATAATATAAATTAATAGTTTTTAAGATATAGTTTTTCTTAAAGCAAAACGAGAAAACAATATTTTATGAATTTATATTCTGCGAATATTGTGGAAACTACTCCTGTTCCTGCTGCTACTCCTCAATTGAGATCTTGTAGACATCTGTAGGTTTTTCGTAGAAGTAGTGGTTTCCATGAAAATTAAAAAATGTTAACAAAATCACAAAAATTGTTTGACAAAATATTGAGTTTTCGTTATAAATATTGATCCCTCCTTAAATATATATATATATATATATATTATCCACGGTCAACAATCATCTCATCATAATTAACTTGAATTCGTTGGACACCTCTTTTGTTTGAAACATTACTTTTTATTTAATTTATTTTGATTTAAAACCTAAAAATTTCATTGCATAAGATGTTCCAAAAAAGATGGAGTACCAATCAAGTCTCTGTCACCTTTCCCTTATAACATAAGTACATTTGAAAAACAATTTTTTTTTTCATTTTGTAATTGATATTTTACTCCATCCGCTACATTAATGGTAAAATTTTATCAAATCATTTTGAGAGTAAATTTGATAGTAATTAATATAGTACTAAAACAAAGTTTCAATTCAATTAAATTTGTAACCATGTTTTAAAAGTATTTTTGCACATGTTCCTATAGAAACATATTCATTTTCGGTTAATTATTTTTTTTTTAATTATCGAAAGATATACTTCTTCCGGAACATTGCAAGTGCTCGTCTAAAGGATAACACAGATATGCAACTAAAAAAACTGCATGGAATATTTTGCTTAGTTACAGGAAGTTGTTGGCTAAACAACGTCAACAAATGATTTTTTATTTTATTCCTTCAGAATCAACACTTATGAAATCAGAATTCTTTTAATTGTATATGTTTGTTACAGAACTTGTATGCTTTTATTTACGTGTTTTAATTTTATTTCATAATGAAATGGCTTACATTAGAAGGTAGGCTAATTGATGCATCATAAATGATTTATAAAAGATATTCTCAAAGTGATTACGTCTATATTTATATAAACGCGTAAGGTACATAAAATATATGAGCATAATTATAACTTCAGTTATTCAAAGTATATACATTGCATGATAGTTACATAACTGTTTATGGCTTATTACACCATTCATGTTTAGCGTTGATGGAATGTTAATTATTTTAACGAACAAGTAATTGGAGTAAACATTTTTTAAAATTTTCTTTCCTATTTAAAGAAAATAAATTGTTATATTTATAGGGCACACTTTTGAAGTAGGTTTTTTAAAACTTTTTCCCAAGTCTGAAAAATCAAAAATAAGTGATAACAAATGACTGCACCATTCTAGAAACATCTCCTATCAATCGTCGTTTTATAGGATACCTGTACGATTTTTTTTTCTGATTTCAAGAGTTTATTCGAGATGTGAGTTAAATGACGCGTTGATATTTTAAAAAAGGTTGAAGATTTTTACGCAACTACGCAGCATCGCTGCAGAAATGACAATATTATTTATTTATTTTATAGCCTAGAGACATAGAGAGGAGTTTAAGTAAAATAAAAAACATAATATGAGTAAAATATAAGAAAAACATACATTAAAAAGTATAAGAAAAAATGGGAAAATAGAAAAATCATGGTATACCAAAGAAAAAAAAATATAACTGATTATAAAAATATTTATTTTAAATAATTAAAAACATTAAGAAAATTAAAAAATTTTTTTTAACTCTTCTCAACCACTCCACCTCTTTTCTAGTACAGGCCCCTCCCGTATATCCTCATTCTTTCTGACAATATTCAAAAATCCCTAAGATCTACTATTCCCACCATACGTCTTGGCTTGATATCCCCCGTCAAAATTTCCTATCTTTTTTCCAAATTAAAAGACACTATTCCTTTTTTACAGCGTTCCAATGTAGTTTACCGGATACCTTGTTCTACCCCATGTTGCAATTCCTTCTATTTCAGCGAAACAACTTCAGAACCACATTTCCCAGCACAAAAGGTCTATCAATTCCTGTAACCCATTGGCCTCTAAATTGTCAGAACACCCTTTAAACCTGAACCATGCTTTTAATTTCAATAATACATTAATTCTTGGTTCTGTCCCCAACCATAAAAAACGTCTTATCTCAGAGTCCATTCACATAAATTTAACAGAGAATTCCATCAATCATAAAGTCGATAAAGACTGCATCTCCCTGACATACCGACGCATTTTGAACCTTATAAAACCTTCATAATGCTTCATTTCTCTTCGTTCTGCATTTCAGAAGCCCACTCTCCAGTCATATCTTTTATTGTTTTATTTTCTAAATTCTCACCCCATACTTAATTTAATTATATTTTATAGCTACTATCGCTCCTTTTTCTTTTATATTTATGTATCTTATTTTTAATTTATATTCATATGTTACCGCTTAAGTATACTTACATCAATCACTTTATTATTAATTTTTCTATTATATATTGACATACCTCTGCATTCCTATTTATTTGGTATATTGTCTTTCTGCATTATTTATATATATAGTATCCCATTTTTTTTGTGTACATTTTAATGTTTTTTATCGTTATAAATTTCTTCTCCCCCCTGTATTATGTATATTATCATTTATTGTTTACCTCATTTTAATATTTTTCTACACTGTTTAAAAAAATTGTTTTCAAATGTAACGTAACATCTGTCAAAACAGATATGAACTCTGTCTTGTTCATTTTCTTCCTTTTTTCTTGATTTTATTCTTATCCCCCTTTTCATCTCTTAGTTTTACTTCTTTTATATTTCTTCTTTTATCCGTTTTCATTTATTGTTTATATACCTTTTATTTTTCTTATTTATTTTTACGTTTCATTTTATACCCTTGTAATTTTCCATTTTTTTTTTTACTTATGTTAAGTGTTTGTATCTTTTTTAGCCCTGCAATGTGGGGTGAAACGTTGGCTCATTAAAATAGTTGTCACTATTTGAGTTTTTTTCTTACCGCACCCGGACCATATTCCATTTATTAATAATACACACGGTCATACAGCCATATTCCAGTAAGAAAATTAATATTTTAAGGGTAAAAGAATATATAGGAAAATCTTAATATCTTGGACTAATGAGATTTTTTAGACTTTTAAAATTTATCACATTATATGGCAGTAAAAAAAAAAAATGTAAAAATTAGAAACCCTATTTTTTTTTAATTACTGCTCTTTTTGCATAATTAGCTGAGGAAGATAAGATAGTAGATGTCATGAGCTAACTTCTAATTTATATCTCAAATCCACTTGACAGCATGAAATTGCATGATTAGTGAAATTTTTATTATACTCAGCTCAGTATTTATGTTTAAGTATTAACATATATATACATATATAATGTAGTGTAGGCATTAATGTGGTACATTTAAAATTATTTGTGGTGCTGATGTGGGAAGAGTCACAAATAATTTAATTTTCTATTAATTAAAACGCTTAGAAAAAAGCCTTTTGTACCACATTTTTTACTATAAAACTATATAATAATAAATATGATATCACAGTGTTATGCTATTTACAAGAACTTCTCACTGTAATGATTCGACCTTCTCTATTGGCTGTTTTCAAACATGTTCATCGTCAAACACAATATTAAAAAACAATTTTCAAATATACAACTCCTGTTAGTACTTGTGATAATTTATTTAAAATTCTTTTTCACTGAGGTAATTTAATTCTTGAGGTCTTTTATGAGTACGATGTATGATTCAATATTTTAATAAAGTTTTATTTTTAAAAAGTAATTCAAAAGGCTTTTTACTCAATATTTTTGATTAATATTTAATAAATAAATTAATTACTACAAAAAAAAAAATCAAAAATGAATCTAATTTTAGTTTATTAATAGAAAATACAGCAAAACATTCAAGTCTATTGAGTGAACAAAACAGCAATTCAATTGACAAAATAGTGACTTACTAACTAAATTGTTTTATAATAGGGAACTGGTAGTAAGCAAATTGGCAGGGACTGTACAATGGACAATTTCACAATTGTGACAACGCCGTAACGTTACCATATTCGTAATCGAAAATTAGGAAGCCTACTCAATTATTCATGAGGAACTTTCGGCGCTGGAACTCCATTGTTCTTAGTCGATGTCCAGGGATGGCTGGAGTTGCGCTCTGCCTCCTGCTTCCTGCCGCATGCTGCCTCACTTACCCAGTCTGTTCGAACCACTCCTTCGATGACCACCCCTTAGTCAGCACAGCGTCGACCCTGAAGAGTCTTCTGGGGTCTGTTCATGTCACTGTAACTAGCACCCATGATCATCAGCCGGAAACCATCAAGTACCTCCAAGATGCTCTTGGACTAATACAGATCTCCAGTCTGGGCGGCCAATCATCAAAACTCACAATTTGTCTTATTAGGGGTTCATTGGATACTATCAAGACGTTAAAAATAAATTTCTGGAACGTTGAATTTTATTACTTGCTCTACTTCGTCGAGTACAATCCAGAAGTCAAAAATATCTTCTACTATCTTTGGGACATTCACCGAATTCACAGAGTATTTGTCGTTTTCAAAAAATCCGACCAGATTGAAACCTTCGATCCTGTACTGAGAAAAGTTCAAAGAACACCTATTGCGGTTTTGTTCAATATAAACCTGCTCAATCGAAGATTGCCTGATTGGAACAAGACCGATTTCTACACCGTGTATGCTGGACTTTATGCTGACAAATTGAAGAAATCTCGTAGCTTTCTCGTAGATAGGCTTACTCTTGACGCCGTAACTGAGCGATTAAACATGCGCTTGAAAATAAAAAACACGACAGACGATTCAATCAAGTTTGGGTTCAGGAGTGCAAATGGATCTTTCTATGGTACCTTCAAAGAACTGGTAAACCATAGGGCGAATATGACTGCTCAAGCTCACTTTTTGAAAATGCCCAACATTTTAGACAGTTTGACGTATTCTGTCTACGCACGCGCGGATAAAATTTGCATCGCTGTTCCGAGGACAGAGCAGATTCCTCGATTTGTCGAAAGCTTTAAGTCGTTCAACATCACCGTTTGGATTTCGATCTTATTTATATACGTCGTCACGGCGGTAACATTAAGTTTTTTTAGATTTTTCTTTAGGAGAGTGAGCCGGCGTATGATTTACGACACAAGTCTGCCGCTCACTATGTTTGGTATATGCCTGGGCTTCCCTGTGGTCTATATACCCAGGATGCATTTTGAAAAACTGATATTGAGCTCCATCTTGTTGGTGAGTTTTGTTGTGGTAAGTGTCATGCAAAGCACACTTAACGCTATACTCAGCACTCCGCCCTCCTTCTACAAGTTCCCGAACACCAGAGATGAATTCAACGAACAGAGAGCGAATGTTTGGACATCTTCCAAGGACTTGATTGACTCTTACGTTGCAGCAGGTTATACCGGAGTACAGTTTCACCTGAAAACAGCAGCAGATCAGAAGAAGGATTTAAATTCTATCGTTTACAGCGGAGGGATACTTGAGAAGACGGCTGCATTTTTACAAGCAAAGGATTTAGAGTTCATATTCGTGAAGATGCAAATGACCGAGGCCTGTCCAGTGCAGCACAACATAGCCTACTTGTACCCTAAGGGATCTCCTTTTGAGGAGCCTGTCAACTGGATATTGTCAAGTCTTGTCGAGTCAGGAGTAATGTTGAAGTGGGACAGGACTGTCTACCAGTCCCCGAACAGGTCAATGCAGTTCGTCGAGAAGATTAGAGAGGTAGTAGAACTGAAGCCACTTGGTGTTGAAGATCTAGGGACCCCGTTGTACTTCTGCTGCTGGGGGTACGTTATGGCCTCTGTTGTGTTCATAATCGAAATATTAATCCACAGAGCTATGGAGTGGTTGAGAATTGATCAATAAGATGATAAATACAGATTTTCCAACTAAGAATAAGTTATTTATGAGTGCGTGAAGCATTATTTTCTCGTTACAGTTAAATTATTTAGTGCTTTACGTAGTATCTATACTACATTACCTCTACGTGCGTTATTATCTATATAGTAACTGAACCGATAGACCCCAAATGAACCTGAATAATCAATGAGACACTTATAACATAATTGGACTTTCAAAAAATACCGATCTGATAAAAGAACAAAGGCGTGTATAGTGTTTTCCTGAAGTACCTTGTCATTGGTCCATCTTAATCAATAATTGTGTTTCAGAAGTGTACATTGAGGCTGTCAACTTATTATTGAATGTACTTCAAGCTGAATGAAACTTCAATTGCCTCTCGAAATATGCCAATCCATCACTTTTACTGTTCGTCATACTTAGCTTCGCTATTAACATGAGCAGCAGCATAAAGGAACATTAAGAATTTTTTATGTTTTAGTATATTTAAAGCTTTTATTATTTCTACAAGTTCAATAGGTGCATTGATCAATTCAATAATTTTCACAGGTTTTTACTGTTAAGAAGTTATGTAACGTATTAATGCTCTCAACCGAATAAAAAGTGGTTAATATAAATTATTTACACTTTTTAAAAAAAGTTCATAATTTTTATAGAATATAGCACTTGTAATTAGTTATTTCGTACTCGCAAAACTAATAATAGTGATTAAGAATATTTCGAAAATATGTTGATATTTTATCTATAAAGTATGCTGAGAAAAATTAATAAACTTTGATTCATTTATTCCTGTTATATTTAGCCTTACTTATAGTAAGTACTGATGTAATACATAACAGTGGAGATGCAAAGGCAGCAAATCGAATAATTTGGTGAGATTTTTTAATAACTTAGTGAACATTTTGAAAATATTTTCTTATTTTTTTTACTATTATAACCAATAAAAAAATCTGGTAACTCCCACTTGCCCTGGAAGTCATTTACAACAATTTAATTTTGCTATAAAAATTCTTTTTATAGTATTCTTCGAGGTAACAATAAAGAATATAAAATTTGTTCTAGCTAAGAATACTAAAGTTTAAAAAAATATGAAAAAGTCGTGAAGAATAATTCTGATGAAGAAAGATCGGTTGGCCTCGGTAGTCTCCGGTTTTCGTCTCTGAAGTCCTGTCTCAATTTTTCAAATTTTCTACTTTAGTTGATTATCAAATTCTTTCATAGTCCATATTTATTACTGTTAATAATGCTTATTCCTGCATTTCCTCCATTCATAAAATTCTTTAATTGTTTGTACTTATCCTTTGTTTATTATTGCTAATGATAACAGTTTATTTATTTTTTTCAAATAAAATTATGGGTAATTTAGTGAAAGTTTTTTTTTTAAATGTGCATTTAAGCCGTAACAAATTATTTTAATAAAAATAAGACCTATCTAATATTAAATAGCATTAAATTGAATTTAGACGTACCGTGTTTTAAAAAAAAAAAACTCGTTTGAATATTTTAAAAAAAATCGAAAAAATCAAAAAAATTAATTCTATAAAGTGACACTACCGTTCTAACGATTTATCGAAAAAGTTGCTGTCACACCCCAGGCATGGCCCGCCACAAATATGTAATTTCGGTTTCGTACTACTTTTCGTTTTTGAGCATACACACAACCGATAATTTTTTTTTATTCAGGGTATCAAACATGTATTTCTGTTGAAAAATGGATTCCAAAATTTTTTACGATTGCAATACTTCCCCTTAGAATATATGCTATACATAGGAAACTAAAAATGGAAAAGAAACGAATACGAGAAGGCAGAGCTAAATTTGTTTGAGACTTTTTTAAATAACGTTCCGCACATTTAAAAAGTCTTTCTTAATTTTTTTTCTAATATTACGAATAAAAAAAAAATCGACCAAGCTTATAAATCAGTATCAATCTTACCACGTTTAACTTTTACTGAAATATATTTTAAAATGAAGTATTGAGATAAAGGAAAAAGGAATTCACCTCAATCACCACCTAACCTGGAACCACCATATCAACATCAAACTATCTCTAACCTACGCAAGGTTAGCAATGCTATATCCTATCCTAAATAGAAAATCCAAATTAAAATCAGAAACTGCTATTCTTATTTTTAAAACAATTCTCAGGCCATTAAATATATATGGCTGTGAAGTCTGGGGAGCGGCATCCTTTACGGAAAAGTGAATTGCAGTGGAAGCTCCTTGGTTGGTAAGAAACAGCCAATAAATCGGGAACTACAAATAGAGACAATAGAGGATTACATAAAAAAAAAAGATTCATGAAGTTCCACTCCCTATAGTTAAAGGAGCAGTAACCTACAACTTGGGAAACCCAACTACAACCCGGAGACCGAAGCTCAGGCTGCTGCAAGACATCCTGTAATAAATTCTATATTTATCAGTTCTATTATTGTAACTCTAAAATTTCATTTTATCTTAATTTTTTTTCCTCATCTTTTTTTTTTAATATCACTTTTTTCTCCATTAGAAGTCAATTATTTATTTTGTTAAATCCATAAATGTTATTGTTTTTGTTATTAACTTTACTTTTATATTTTATTGAGAATAGTTATTTTACTCTGTTTATTTTATCTTAATTTTTTGTTTTATTTATAACATTGTATTATTATAAGTTATATACCCCCCATAATCAATTGTTAAGAAACAAAAAAATCTACCTCTTATATTAATCATCTAAGGCCCACCAGGCCAATCTGGTTCTAAATAAATAAATTAAAAATAAAAAAAGTTTTGACAGAGATCCACTTTATTAAGTCCAATAACCGAATCCCTCAAAATGCTCTTAGTATGTGTGTTATGTTTGTATGTCTGACTGGAAAGCCTAGTTCATAAACTAGAAGTCTAGTGACACTGAAATACATATACAGGGCATGCTTAGGCCTGGGATGATATAGAATTTTTTTTCATATCAATCCATCGACCACAAGTATCATATTATATAATCGATTTATTTTTTCTGTTACTCAATTACTCAAAAACGACTCTAGCTAGTAAGCTGGATATTATCTTTACTGAAATAGTTTGGAAGGGCTTAAATGCTAAAAACTGAGATCAATAAAATGAGTTTTGGCCAGGTTTTTCAAAAACAGACAATGGTATTCTAACATTAATTGAAAAATGATCCGAAAACAACTTTATTTTTCTCAAATTAATGAAATAATATATGTGAAAGTTTGAGGGATCATTTTTTCATGAAACAGAAATATCAAAAGCCTAACGAACTAATATGTTTTTTTGGAATGATAATTATCTTACTAATATTTGTTAGCAGAATTCTTCGTTGTTTTTTTAAAATAAGAAATAAACATTTTGAAGAAGAATGTAGCTTCTTGTTCGTTTATTTGAGTTCACTATTTTAAGTAATCCTAACTAAGACATAGAGGAAAGATCTTTTTTGGTTACTAACCTAACCACAGCGGGATGGTATTTACATACTTAAAAAGTAAGTTAAAATAAAAAAATAACTAAGATCCTGGCTTTGGTGGGATTTTGTACTTCGTTCTGGCCCCACGGAATGAAAACTCGATCTTCCCAATCTGGTACCTGGTTTGGTAACCTGTAGGAAAGTCAGCCTGTATGTCAGAAGTGGTCCACTGGAAAATAAAAAAAAAAATTATATTGCGAGTTCGCAAGTAACGCTTAATTAATATTCCATCTCAAGTCTAATCCACTGTCGTGCCACTGACTCCACCTGAGGACGAATTCCTTAGAAGATTCTTCGAAGGTAGAGACCTCTAGGAAGGACGTTCGCAGAAGAATTATTAGTATGTTATTGGGTCAGGAATGCGTTTCTGTTGGTGGCCATCTCCCTCCTCTGTCCAAGGTGACCTGTCTGAGCACGTCTTCCTGACTCTCCACAGGTCAGGGGTAATATCAATAAGTTAGAAAAAGAGTTCAAATCTTTCCTAGGTTAGTATTATAAATATTTTAAAGTCCATTTTACAAATAATCAAATTTTTTATCTACATTATTTTAGGGAAATGTATTTAAATTTTAAAAACTATTAATAAATTTTGTAAAAAAAAAAGATTAAAAAACCATTGCTTCATTTAAAATTTTCATCAAACAATTTTTGCTTCATTGGTAAAATCATTTCTCTAATAATAAATATAAGAGTGAAAGAAATGTCGTGACTAAGATATTTCCAATTTCGTTATCTCAATCGCTCCTCGACATTGTAAACTAAAGGAGATTGTATGGCCTAGGTGTTATGTTATATTTTCGCCTTCAAAGAAATCCCTTATACCTGTCACCGAAGAAACAAGAGACGATCTTTAGTATGATTGCTGTACTGACAGTGTAAGAAATATTTTCAAAGACAATGTGCAAAAAGTATTGAATTTTGGCGCTGTATTTTTTTATTTTGATCAATCCCTTCTTTTATAACAATCATGAGTAAATCCAGGAGATATAAAAAGATATTAACCAAAGTTATCAATATCAATGAAGATTTTCCGAAGGATATTTCCGAAGAGGATCAGTATTCATTAGGCCAAAGCGAAGCTTAGAGGCTAGTATGATTACCCTGTACCGTTAATATTACTGTTATCATTGTCGTAATAATTATTAAATAAATACTTCTTACTTTTTGATAACTGATTTAAATGTGAAGCCTAATTTGTTCAATTCATACTTAATTTGAATAAATCTATTTTTTTTTTTAGAAAATGGACATTTTCGTTCATCTATTTCATATAGATAGAAATATAATGGTACTGGTATTTGGTTGGGGGATCTAGTCCGGCAAGTGGATCTATTTGTCTTTTTAGCGAAACCTACTAACCAAGGTCTCTGGACCGCCGAAAAATAAATATTAACTACCCCAGGTGGGATTCGAACCCACAACGTTTCAAATCGGGCGCTCCGGGACCTAAACCCCAACCCGCACGTTCTCATAGATACATAAGAAACGTTTGTAAACCTAGTGTTAATATTATAGCGCTAGAACTCGCATCAAGTCCAAACCTCCTCAAACGGATCTTTGACGGGGGACTATCCTCATCCAGTCATTTTCTTCTTATTTATATCCATTCATCCTGGTTTCCTTCACCACAGAATCTGACCTTGGTTTTACAAGGGTCGATACAAGGGTCATCTACACTCTAAAATATAGATGCATATGCATTCCAGTGACATGTCCTCAGGATTCGATTTAATTTTATCATTGTAATTATAAAATGCTATATCGCGGAACAGAGCGTATTGTTCATTATTCGATCTTCGCCGCCATCATCTTCTGTTATTAACGGACCGAAGATTCTTCTGAGACTTTTTCGCTCAAAAATCTGTCGTTTTTTGCCTCTCGTATTTGAGGTAGAACTGCTTTCTAAACCGTAGGTAAGTATGGGTTCTATACAAAGTTTTTCAAGTCTTCTATTATACGAATACAAGAAATATGTTTTACAAAGAATGTTTTTTTCTAAATTTTCAATTTATTCATCTAGTGAAATGATTTTTTTTTTTTGAGGGTCTAAGATTGGAGTTGTGGGATAGAGCCTCTACCTGTATGAGTTCTGTCCTGGCAGCCTCACCCGTCTGCCTGACTCGAAAATCAAATGAACTGCACTGATCTACCGTGCTGTGACAAGTTAAACAGTGTAGAGTGGATCCGTGTGATAATCAGATATATACTATTCTGCTCCTCTCGAAGAGAGCTTAGAGAATAAGTAATTATCGCTTAAGTCCCCATCGTTACAAATTAGGAAGGGCTACGGGATGTTCTGGAGGAGATAACCGTACTTTGTATTCAGACGTTGGAGGGGCACTTTTTGAAGACTGAATACTGAAAGAATGTAGCGTGCGATTGCCGTTTTATGTACGCCTCTTCAGAGTGAAAATAGATGGTTTGTAAAATTAATTTTAAAAAAAATCTAGCGCACAAACACACGACTTTTCTTACCACTTTGGCTGCTGAATCATCCATGAAATCACATGGCTATTTGCAAACTTTTATTTATTGATAATATTACAATCTGCTACAGACCTGGGCAATGGGTAATAGTGTTAATTGTAAACTTTCATACAAAAAATGTCTATATGTATACAAGAAAAAAAAATTAATTAATGAAATGAACATAATCAAACTGAGTAAAATAAATTATAAACAATATTTATAATCTCGACCTAAGGATTCCCTAGCCCACTCTATCCCCCACGCAATATGGGTAGAGCAGGGCCCTTCAAGATCCTATCGCAATCCTCTCACCGCGTCACTGGTAATGAGCTAGTGGAGGCTGAGTGCGCTAAAGCCGCAATCACTATACATGAGCAGAGCATGTGACCATTGCCAGAAATCCAATTGTCAATTTGATTTTACAAAAGGTCTCATGCCACTGCTATTGCAACCTTCTAGGTGGATTGTAAGGATGGGTGGAACTGGATAAGGATTGAACCAAAGGATTAGGATGATTAAAAAGATTCAAGACAATTGTTTGTTTTATTTAAGTGTACCAATATCATTATTTTTTGTATTAATTTTACTTTACTCTTTTATTAAGAAGCATTATTCTTATCTATTTATTTTATTATTTTTTAAAAATTTTAATAAGAACATTTTATATAGTTAGGGGTGTCATTTGTATGACTATACCTCCTCATAATCAACTGTTTAAAAATATATATAACATAAGTTATATCAACCATGTAAGGCCCACCAAGCTGATCTGGTATAAAAATAAAATAATTAAAAAAAAAAAAAGATTTATATGGAATTTTAAGAATTTGGTTGGTGTGAGGTTAAGGACAAAACGGATATCGTCCAAAAGGACAAGGAGATTCGATGGGAAGGTTTTTGTGTAGTATTCTGTTGGAAACGTAATACGGTGAGTATGGCTATTTAAACCGAATCAATAATTCCATGTTAAATATTCACTAATATTGTTCTAAACTTTTTTATTTGTTTACATTCTTTGAAAATAGTTATTATCCTTCAAACGAGCTTCTGAAATGTTGGGAGAGGCTTCTAGATTTTTAATTATTTGAAAAATCAATCAACCAAAGAAATACCTGTTTTCCATTTGAAACTGGGATAATTATTTTATAATAACAATAATTATTATTATTGGTATTAACTTAAAAAAGAAAATTTTTTTCTAGTACTGGTTCGATTTATATGGAAATTTGATTGACCAATTGCCTAAAATATTGATACAAATTTTTGTTTTGTTTTTATTTTTGGATTATTAAATAATCTTTTAGACGAATTAAGGGAATGTTCTTCGGAACAATCTCCCGAGATGAATAGCATTCCAATTAGTGATTTTCCATGGGGAACTAAGCAATAATTATAAATAAGGGTTATCCAACTTAAAAAGCCTCAGGGCCCAAGATTAAAAACTTGAATGTGGTTGTGGACCATTTAGTAATTATATAAATTAAATTTTGAAGTTTAAAGAAATGAGGTTTTGTGTATGGTAAAGTTATTAATAAAACCGAAAGTAGTAATATTTGTTTATATTGACCTAGTATTAGTGTTATACATAAATAAGGAAAATATAAATACAAAATATTTTTACCATTCATCAATCGATACAAGCATTGCAATGACAATAAAAACATATATTTAGTTGTCGACCAACTGCGTCCACCATCGAACGAATATCCACCTCTAGTTCTGTAGTAGCCAACCTCATGAGTAGAAGTAAAAACGTCTTTTTGAACAGTGAATTTTAATCAGTTTACAAACCAGCATATTTTGTAGTTTTCTATTAAGTAATAAAGTCAATATCAAAATAAGCGTTCCGTTGAAGTTTCTTTTCTTCGTAACATTTTTTTTCCTGCTCTTTATAGAAGATTTATGTCACATGAAACGTTAGAAGGTTTGAGGTAGAATAATTGGAGCAGGTTTCAGCAAAATTATTAGAGCTTTTGTGGCACTAGAGTCTAGAGAAACAAACAATTTTTTCGGCTATTGCGTGCGATTGGACGATTAGGTACGCTGGCATGAGGGACCGAAATAAAACAAAGAAGCTACAAAATCGGCCTGTCCGTTCAAATGATGATAGTGGCAGGCATACAGGCAGACTAATGGCCAAAAAATGCTTTATTTTTTTTCATTTTTTTATACAAAGGGTTCTAAAAGCCGTATATTCGTTGACCTGATAACAGTACTCTACTAAATAATAGCTACTCTTTAGCTAGTATTTAGGTGGCAAGGGAAATAGTTTATATTTTCCGGATTGATCGGATCAGAAAGCCTGAGATATAACATAAAAACAGAGAGGTTTAAAGGCTTTGTTGAAAGGAAATGAATATTCTCTTTTCATCATTACTTTGCATTCTTAATAATAAGATATTAATATTTAAAAACAAAATTTTAATTGAATTTGAACTTCAACGTAAGGAAGGATAAATTGAAGGAGAAAAACTTTATTGAATAAAGTTGGGGTGTCCAACTGTTGCTAAATACAAAGGATATTTATACCTAGTCAGTCAACTTTTTAAAAATTCTTATAATGCGTGGTCATATTATTGCAAAATTATAATATATAATCGTAATACATGATTTTTTTTTGGTTTATCATTTTTGTTCTTTTAGTTTTTCTTTTATTTATTTATAATCTTTTTTCCCTCATTATTTATCTATATATTGAACTGTATCTTCTCCTTGAAACCAATACATCTTTCCTTTTTTCCCCCCTCTTTAACAAACATAAAATAAAATAAAAAAAATTAAAATATAAATAATAAAAGTTTAAAATAAAACCACAACACTTACTGATGAGAAGATAGTTGACCATCGATAATATATATGAAGAGAAGATGGTGCACTGTCAGAAAATAACACAAATAAGTTGAAAGATTGTTGTTTTGTTGTTTCTATGTCCTGGGAAGTGCAGAAACAACAATCGGAATCTGGTAAGGTTGTAGTCTCAGTCCACTTTTGTTTATTCTAGTAATGGACTCTGCAATTCGAAGGGCTACAGAATATATGCGGAAATTCCACCTGGGATATGCCAACCTAAAACCAGTGGGCCTGTCATTACTGGCATTAGTCTATGTCGTCGTTCTTTTCTCAGACACTGACAGGAATCTGCAGTACAATATTCAAATATATTAAGAAGAACTGTGGAAGATTATTATGGTTATCGACCCTGGAAAAGCAAAAGTAAAGAGGGTTGGGAAGGAGTCTAGGAAGAATATGCGCGACATCAGAGTCGAAGAAAAAATTCTCAAAGAAGTAGAAAACTTCAAATACCAAGGCGCGCATCTTAATAAAAATAGATATATCGATTCAGAGATGACTGAGATAATCGCTACTGCAAGCAGGATGTTTCAAGCAGTTAAGGGAGGTTTTCTAAACGGGCGAGAGGTGGAAAAGAAAACAAGAGTGGCCGTTTTCAGATCGACATTTCTTCCCGTTTTGACATATTCTTCAGAATTATGGACGCTGACGAAGAAGCATCAATCAAGGGTAAAAGCGTCAGAAATGAGATTCCTCCGAAAGATTGAGGGGAAGACAAGAAGATACAGAGTACGCAACATCACCATACACACACACTATCAGGTCGAACCTCAATATTAAGTCGGCCAACGACGTGATAGAAGAGAATCGACTGAGATGGCTAGGATTTCTTCTGCGAATGGAACCAAGGAGGATAGCTAGGGAGGCCTACCGAGCCAAAGTAGAAGCCAAGAGAGGATGAGGGGGGCCTAGAAGGAAATGGGAGGATAAGGTAAAAAGCAACTTCCAGAGAAGAGAACTTGAATGGAATGACAGAAAGACGCCTTGCAGAAGACCGGGAGAGCTGGAGAGGGCCCTGTAAACTTCCTCTTAACACTGCTTAATTCGGAATGAGAGGAATGATTATGATGATGATGAAGTTAAAAGAACTTATTTAATAGCGCCAACGTTTCGGCCTGAATTTCTAGCCTTCATCAGTGCTAACAACTTTGTATTGCCCTGAGCAAGGTAACATTCAATGAATAGAAAAAATAAATAAAATAAAAAGAGAATATATATACAGAATGATTAAAGTAAGTAAATGTACAGAATGAAAATTAATAAAATTAAGTGATGAAATAATTGGAAAATAAATCATATATATAGTAAGTTAAATAGGTAAGTAAAATAATATAATTAAGGAAATAAAACTATACAGTCATAAAATGCAAAGAAATCTTAATATTTTCATGTAATAATAATTTAAAAAGGAAAGTTATGTGAAGAAAAAAAATGAAAGAAAGAAAATATATGTAACTACTTAAGCATGTAAGTATAATACAAAAATAAAGAAACAAAATATAAAGCTAAGTTAGACAAAAGAAGTTAATAGAAAATATGACAATAATAATATGTGATGAACATAACTAACAACGTGAGTAAATAAAAATAAGAAAAGAACAGAGAAGAAAGGGGCAAAAGAAGGATAATAGTAATTCAAAAATAAATACACGTAAATATCTGCCGTATTATTTCACATAAGTACTATGCAATTAAAATCTAAAAATAAAAAAAAACTCAAAAATTAACTGCAATGATATAACTATACTTACATTTAAATATATATTATATAATAAGGTTTTGTAATTAATTTCGCTTTGTTGAGGTGGCTGTGTATAATTAGTCGTGGCACCGATTTTAAGGGGTAAGATACTCTACGTCAGAAGACCTCGCAAATTCATACGGAATAGGTGAGGTTTGTTGTTGTTTATTAAGAAATTCAGCAATATTACAACTATGACATTATTATTACATTTTTTAAGTTAAAGTACTTAGAAGAAAAAGTACATATACATGAGGTTGATGCTTGATGACTTTGTGTAGTGGTTCACGTATCGGCTGTCAGGTCGTGTCGTATCGGCTCGTATTGGTCATGGCGACCAACAGATAGTAGCAGCGTCGCTATAGGTTCATCACTATTTAATTTATAATTGTGAATAGGCTTCCAAATGTCTTCAAATAATTTACTTCGTTAATTAAAAAATTAACTGGAGGGCTAGAAAAGTTCTAATGAAAAAATTAAACTAAAATTATTTTAACTTATTCTTTAACATTCTCAGTCTCGTTATAATTTTTGATCACCTTATATCTTATATCAGAAGAATAACTAAAGCGACCTCAGCGGAACCAGCCCAACCCATTATAATGGGATCCAAGCATTTTGGATTGCAATGATTGGATACGAGAGGGAGTCGAAGGTTTAGTGGAGCCCCAAAGCTCAACTCTGTATGTCCAGATGGGCCTTATTATTGTCATGTAAATCAGTCTTTTGTAATGAGTTGGAAGTTTAGACTGTTAGTCTAGTAAGTGCTGTAATAGTCGGAAAAAAAATTAACTGGTTTTCTATTTATTTTTATTAAAGCTGTAAATTTGTGTTTTATATTGAATCAATGACTGATTCTTTATGAAAATACATAAAGCGGACACAATGAAGTATTTTGCCTCAATGACGGCTCCATTGACGCAGTATATTTTACACTCTATTAATTTTATGCATTTCCTGCCACGTGTCTTATGATAAGAAAAGAAAAATGAAGAATCGTGATTTCAAATATCTTATTAGATCTTTTGATACGGAATCAATATTCTCATGTCGGCCTGCTTAACTGCTTACCGATTGTTATTAATACTAGTTTATTCGAAAATAATTAATTATAATTAAGTTAATTTTTTTTATAATATATTGTACTATATACTAAACTATATTAAAATATATACAAGTAAATTTGCTGTCAGTGATGAAATAACATGATACAAATATGTGAAGAATCTACCCATTGCTTGAACTCCAATTATATTTCTAGAGGAGAAGATCTACTTTCCAGACGCATAGAAACAAGTGGGTTTAGGTGGTTGGGAACTTTATCAAGGAATGATCGGTATCTAGTTCTGGTCATATTGGCAACATATGGAACATTGAGATCCTGATGGATAACTTTATTTGTGGCAAAGTAAGGAGCATTAAGGTGTTTTTGGACTGTAAAAATTGGATTCGGAAGGAATTCGAAGGTTTAGTGGAGCCACAAAGCTCAACTCCGTATGTCCAGATAAGCCTTATTATAATCATGTAGATCAGTTTTTTGTAATGGATTGGAAATTTAGACCGTTAGTCTAGTAAATGTTGTAATAGTGGGAATCGACGAGCAGTTTCCTCTCTTTTCAGTCTTGTATGAGGATTCCATGTCAGATTTAGTTCACATTTGTCCAGATGTAGTTCAACACTCCCCTCCCTCCCCTATCACACATACACCCACATAATTTATAGTAACGTATAAATTAGTACTTGAAATAAAATAAGTCAAAGATAATTTTATTAACCATCCTCATCTATCTTGTTTTTTAAAACTTCTATTATATTTTACCATTTTACGACACGTTTTCATCAATCTTCCAACATGTGAGATATTAAACCTTTTACTGATAACAGGATAGATTAATCCATTTAATCGTTCCTGATTCCTTCATAATTCTTGGAGGATTTAAAACTATCCAATAGAACACAGTATTCGGTTGGCTTTTCGAAGGATAGAATATAACAGGGGACATTTTAGTTACCGCGACTGTTGTGTATCTTAAGTTTTAAAATAGACTGAATTATGTGAGTTAATACGAAGTGGATCGTTGAAGGTATGTAAAACCCTAGTTTAAGTCAAAACGATACCGACAGTAGAACGAGGGAACTTCATAAATTGGAAAAACATATAATAAATAACATATGTTAGTTACAGCATACCAGAGCGACGGACTCATTAATAATATAAAATAAAAATATTACGTAATTAAATGAGTTTTATGTGACTCCCTTAACAATTGGTGATATATATAAAAAGTTATTCTCGTACTACTGTCGATATTTCTAATAGATAAAAACAGATCAATAAGAAATATTAATAAAACGTAAGGAAAAACATTTAGAACAACATTAAGCTTGCATTTTTAAATTTCAAACCCTATAATAATAAAATATTATAATTTCATTCTATACGTATCCACTTCACACTATGTTCTTTTTTATTTCTCATTATTTACATATACACGCCAGTCAGAAAATAGAGGTGCAGTATATTAATACATTAATTGCGAATTGAATTTTTCGGAATTAACACACAGTTTTCGGCTGATTTCATAGATTTTTGAAAGAGTTTTTAGTCAATTTTATTTTTAAAACTAATGTTTTTTATTAAGTCATTGTAAATTATTGCTGGTTTAAGGCAAAATATTGTAATTAACACACACCTTAATATTTTAAAGGTTTTTATTTTTTCAGTTTACTTGTTTTACGAACTAATGCCTCATTTGTTTCATTTATTTAAGAGTTGGCATTTTGTAATAAACTGAAAAAGTATTAGAAGTTTCATGATAAACTAAGTTGGTACAAGGTGAAATATGATTGGAAGAGAGAGAAGGTTACAATTTATATGTTTCTCCTGGAGGTTAACAATAAGGCAACTGAAACTTCAATTTTAACTTGGAGAAATAAAAATCCATAAACATGAGGGAAAAATTATTAATTAAATTTTTTTTACAGAAATATAAGTATTATTTGACTTACCAGACTTCCTAAAGAGAAAATCCAGAATAAAAAAGTTATAAAAAAAAGTTTTTTAAAATATTAAATTATTTATTATAGATACAATAAGCCTGAGGAAAAAAAAATTATCTCAGTAAAAAGACAGCTGAGAATAAGTTAAATTTAAAATATATTGTTAAGAATATTTCCAGGCGTTGTATATTTAAACAATTTTTTATATTTTGACTGGGATGAAGATGAAAGGATATCGAAATGGCCAATAAATAGTACTAGAGCCAGGAAGAAAAAAAGGCAGTTATCTCACCCCAATTTTTTATTACTTTAATGAAAAACATGTATAATTACTAGTCAAAACTGATAAGTCTGCCAAGTATAGGTAGGGGGAATAAAAAATGGTGGCTGTTTCAAAACCCTAAAAAAACATTAAGTTTTCATTCGGAGCTCCATATCTTAAAATCTACCAACTACACTAGAAAATCTAAAAGAAAATTATTTAAAGAAGATTAAATTTTCTGAAATATTAGCCTTAATGGAGTTATTTACTTCCAATAGTTCTCAAGGTATAGCCTTGTAAAAAGCAACATTTCATAAAAATGTACTGAAATATCAGTAGTTAGTTAATTTATTTTAAGAAATCTATATCTCAGAAAATATATGACGTACAGATGTCTATTAGCAATCAAATTAAAGCTAGTTTAATGTACTATAAAGTAGTTTATGACCTTTACCTTCGTAGGAATAGCAGTTTTCCTGATATGTGCTAAAATAAATTGATTTATAGTTGTTCGGACAATATGTTTGATTAATGAAAAACTTTATTTCAAAAATCATTGGACGTACAGATGTCTAGCACTCAAATTCAAGCTAGTTAAATTTGATATAAAATAGTTAATAATGTTTATCTTTGTAGGAGTAGTAGTTTTTATGATATTTGTCAAAATAAACTCACAACATGTTAATTTCTAGTTGTTCGTATAAAATGTTGGATATTTGAAAAAATATATCTCTAGACCCTTAACACGCACATATGTCTGGCAACACTCAAAATAAAGAACACTTAACTTACTATACAGTAGTGTATGTCACTTATCTTCGTAGTGGTAGTAGTGTTTATGATACTGACATATAAATATAAATTTGGCAAATGAAAATTTGTCCGAACAACTATAAATCAATTTATTTTAGAAAATTTCATGAAAACTCCTACACCTAAGAAAATGAACGTCATAAACTACTTTATAGCTCATTAAATTAGCTTTAATTTAAGCACTAATAGACATCTGCACGTCACATAGTTCCTGAGATATAGATTTTTTAAAATAAATTCACTAACTACTGATATTTCAGTCTTTTCCATAAAAATTTTTATGAAATGTTGATTTTTTAAAAAGCTATATCTCGAGAAATATTGAACGTCAATAGCTCTATTAGGGCTAATATTTCAGAAAATTAACTCTACTTTAAATGATGCTCTCTTAGATTTTCTATTGTTGTTGGTTGTTGTAAAGATATAGAGCTCTGAATAAAAAAATAATTATTTTTAACGTATTGAAACAGCCGCAATTTTTATTCCCCCTACCTATACTTGGCAGACTCATCAATTTTGACTAGTGATTATACATAGTTTTCATTAAAGTAATAAAAAATTGGGATGAAATAACTGCCTTTTTTCTCCTCTTGGGCTCTTGTACTAAAAGAATGCCGAATCCGTTACAAGACTGTGGAGAGTAGATGAATAGAATAAAACTGATACGCTATAGTTATTATATTATATCATGAAAATATAGAAGGGATTTAATGTGGTTAGCTCCTGAGTCAGCCCTGTGGATTCAGGAGCCCTACGGGGTCAAACCAACCTCTTAATAGGGTAAAAATCTGAAGGTCGAACATGATTTTGACCAAATCATCTTCTTGCACAACCATTGGTCTAGTAACAGTACTTCCTTACAGGGTGGTACAGATTTAATTTTTAATAAAAAAATTGATTCGATTAAAGAAACAAACATCCACAATAAAGTTGTTAATAAATAACATTGGTGGAGCAGTGTGCTACTAAACAAACATCCACAATAAAGTTGTTAATAAATAACATCGGTGGAGCAGTGTGCTACTAAACAAACATCCACAATAAAGTTGTTAATAAATAACATCGGTGGAGCAGTGTGCTACGAAACAAACATCCACAATAAAGTTGTTAATAAATAACATCGGTGGAACAGTGTGCTACTAAACAAACATCCACAATAAAGTTGTTAATAAATAACATTGGTGGAGCAGTGTGCTACTAAACAAACATCCACAATAAAGTTGTTAATAAATAACATTGGTGGAGCAGTGTGCTACTAAACAAACATCCACAGTAAAGTTGTTAATAAATAACATCGGTGGAGCAGTGTGCTACTAACTGCAAGGACTTGAATTCGAATCAGGCTGTGCCCTATGATTATTTATTGTTTCACTGTAGCCAAGTGTGCTCATGGACAAATCACATACATACATATCCGTTGTTCACGACAGCGGTACAGATTATTATTATTTTTAAAAATAATATAAATTAAATTCATATGTGATAAATACTCCTTTGCGGGACAAGTGGCTCGAAGCAATACATCTGAACGCCTCAACACGGCGATGAATATTATAGTTGCCAAGAGACCACGTGGGAAGCCAAAAACCAGTTGGATAGATTAGTTTGACAAAGATACGAAAGAACTGCATGCAGAAAACTGGAAAGCAGTAGCCCATGATAGGCAGGCGTGTAGAAGGGTGGTTCGGGCAGCCAATAATTTACAAGGTCTATAGAACCAACCCAAAAAAAAATTGCTTTTTTTACAAACTTTTATTTTAAAGATTTTCTATCCAGTTAATATATACTCCGTCAAGTTTATTTGTATTAGTATAGTTATTCTTAATTGTAAATATACGGATATTTATGTGAAAGATACTAACAGTCCTCCCTGTTATTCACCATTTGTGTACATGGACGTCTAAATTGATTTTCTCAGGATACCTTGCTAGTTCAGGGAATAATTTATTTATTCCCATCTGATACGTATGTTTCAATTACTCATCATAATTGAATAGATAAAAAAACATTTTCCTATTCTCACCTACTGTCCCAAAATTAGAAAGTAATAATTAGCAAATTGCAGCAACTGGAATTAGATAGAGAAACACCAAAGTAAGTAATTTTGTAGTCCGTATGCTGAACAACGGCGTATAGGCAAAGGGACCACAGGACTTAGTAGGAGGCGGTTCTTCTGGGAAGAAGTGATTTTTATATATTGGCAGTGAATCTTTGGATTCAAAGTCAAAATGATTTTCTAAATATTATTATTGATTCATTAATTAGAATCTTTTTTGGTAATATTTTTTTATGACCCTAGGTTAAACATAAACATAGGTTAAAGGAGTAAAACATATCCAACACCAAATATCCCAGAGTAGATTTAAGTAAAAGAAATAAAAACGATTTTTATAGATTTCTCGCGTTTATATTTTATTGTACACCCGAGACAACTGTGTACATATATAGGCAACTTAAAAACCTACTTTGCCAGTAGGCTACATTGAATATTGGGAATAAACTTGTAGTGCATGCTTTGTCAAATTACCACCAAATTAATTTATTTTTCTAAAATATTTGGGTTTTTTAAACAATGTTTTCATAGCGAGCACTAATTTGTAGGATGTCATTGTTTGGACAAATTAAAAAAAAAATCTTTAAAATTATGAATTTCTTTTGTCATTTGTTTACTGTTATTAAAACTTCGTAAGGAGTTAATCATTTATTATTTTTAAATCAATCATTTTTCAAGGACTGGTTTAGAAGAGTATAATGCTAAATATGTAAAACATTAGAACAATGACAATGTGCTATGTATTACAGCTTTATTACAAAGCATCATAAAAACTACAAAATAACAATTGTACGTTATTTCCTTCCGTAATTGATTGATTGATATATGTTTGTAGTAGGAAACAATTTCAGTTTGCCTTGGAACGACCTGCTTTACTCATCTTGATCCCTTTGGTACTTTTCAATTTAACGACTCTCTGAGATACCGGTAATCTTGAATGTTTCGAACCAAAGACCTTCTCGTAGTCCGACATATTGTCCTTGTGATCCGTTACTGAACACTTTACTTTCTTATGGCTCATACGGAACTTGATTGCATTTCTTCGATTACTTACTTTTATTGGCGTTGTTTTTTTTGAATTATAAGATTTTGTTGTAATTAATTTTCTAGTGTCCCTCGTAGCCTTGGTATCCGTTTGCGGTTTAACAGTTTTCCGGATACTTGAAGACGTGCTAGTCTTTTTGGATATAGCGAACTTAACCGTTGCAAAGTTTGTTTCTTTGGACCCTATCTTGGGACTTGTCGGAGGGCAGGTTGTGTCAATGCACGTATCCTCCTCCTGAGTGATCGCTGTTTCACTTCCATTGATGGAGACCGTCGTCATGTCCAGGGCCGACGTATCTCTATTCGTTTCTGAAGAATAGTCGAAAGTGCTTTCTTTCCCAGTCATTCCACACATTAATGCGTTCCTGAAAATTTCTAAAGCGATGCAAATACGTTGATCGATTCTTTTGTTTAACGATTCATCGTCCAAGCCCGGTTTTTCTACGGCTTTTAAATCTTGCATAATGTAGGCTGGCCTATTCATTTCTGTTGGTAATGTTGCATCGTCTACAAGTTCGGTGACCTCTGCATCGCTCAGCTCTTGATCGCCAAGTTCCCCTACATCGCAGTTCAATTCTGTCACTTTATCCATTAAGTTTTCACTGAGTAAAGTATTAGATTTTTTCCTAGGAGCCCATACTCGGTCTTCCCTGTCTCTGGTATAACGCCTATTGAAATCAGTTAATTTATGTATCCTCGTTTCACCATTGCCAGTAGATGGGGGAGGTGAATGGCCATAAATACTATCCCCTGCTAACGGAAGCTGGTTCAATGATTCGACGAGTTCCTGCGTTTCTGGTGAATCCTCTTCAGGATCATCGCCGTACGTCTCATTGTAAACCTCTGGTGATCTCTCTTGGGCCATTTTAGGCTGAGGTTCGCTGTCTTCAACCAAAGAGGCCGTCGGATCTATATCGAAATTTCCCACGTTTTTATTTAAACTATTGAGTACCATAGAGCTTAGGAAATCTTCAGTATCGTCAAGGATCCTTTCAAATGACACGTCCAGTTTGCCAACATCCTTCATTCCGTTTTCAGGCATCATATCGTGCTCTCTTTTCACGATACCGTTGTACTTTATGTAGTTTAATATTTGAGCCCTCAAGGTCTTGTACATACTATCTACGTTCTTATATTTTTTTATTTGAGTGTTAAAAGAATCCGCCTCATCGGAGTGTTTAAAACCATTGAAGTGCTTAATGTAAAAACTGATTGTATTCCTTACTTCTTCAGGCGTTATCTGGGGTTCCAGAGGCTGTGCTATGATGTCCTTAGGAGCATAATGGTTCATTAACTGGATCCGAGAGCGAAGATTAGGGATCGTAACTGCCTTGACAGTCGTGCCTGCCAAAGGCGACAGGCGTGAGAGGATCGGTTTGGACAGTAGTCCCACACCAGCTGCTAGATTATTGCTGTTCTCAGCTGTTGAATTGAATAGCGTTTCGTCTAGTTTGGGAATTAAAAAAGGTCCACTTCTCACAATTGCTTCCTCAGGTGCGAAGAAAAGATTATTGAAGAATTTCTTTCGTGATGTGGGCACACGGAATTTTTGAGAAACGCTGGGCATAATTGTGAATAGCTTTGCATCATGAGAAGTGGATGCGGAAGCTTTATTGGAAAAACTCTCCCCAGTCGCTCTGAAAAACCGTTCATAATAAATATAAACAAAGATGTGTAAAATAATATGACGCGATTATTTTCAAAACAGACTAAATCAGTTGTTTAAAAAAAAAATGCAGACAATACTAAAAATATTGTATTGCCAGTTTTCGATTTAAAGTTATTTTTATCCTGGTCAACATTCTACTATTAGTTATTTCAGTTGAAAACGTAAAGAAAACAAAACATGTGAATTTAACCAGTTTTGAAACTAATGTTCTCACATAACCATATATTTATGAAAATTCATTAATTTAATTTAAATATGATCTTAATTGTAAACCTTAACAATTGTTTTGTTTATCAACAGTAAATGAGTGAACTCACGAGTTACAATTTAACTGAACTATTATAGTTGGCCAACAAAAAATCGTCTATGTACTTGATTTCATTTTTATTTAAAAAGTCCAATAGAAATTGTTCTTAATAATTTAGGTTCATTTGACCGGAAGAACTGTGCTATTATCTAATCAGTTGGAGTGAATAATTCTTTCATAATAACTTTCTTTTATTTACCATTTCATATTATGTATTCCACACAACAATTATTCAACAATATTAATATAATTAAAACAATTAGATTTAGATTTAGACCGTTTGGATAGTATTATGTTGCATAATAGTATTTTAAAAATTATTTATTTTCAATATTTTGAAATAAAGAATTTAATAGAAATTTAATCTATGCAATGAATGGAGGTATAAATATTTAGCATAGATATAAGCCATCAGTTAGCAACATTGTGAGGATAATATAAATTGGAGTGAATATAAAAATATTTGTTGAGAAAGTTTCTTCTAATTTTAAATAAGCAGTTAGTAGACAGCAATGATAATTTTGTAATTTTTATGAAGCGGACTAAATAAGGAGACTGGATTAATTTATAGAATTTGAAATTATAGAAAATCGTAATCCAAAGGTAGTTGTTTTAATTGTATTAATATTGTTGAATTATTGTTATGTGGCATACATGATATGAACTTTATAGAGTTCCTGATGATTGGGTGATGTCGCCGAAACGTTCTAATGGATGAATTAAGAAAGTTATTATGGGAGTGTTTTTCACTTTACCTCATTAGAAATTGACCAGTTTTGAAGTGATATCGGAAAAGTGAAGCCAAAAAGATGTGGTAGAGGAGCCGATCACCGCTTGCCTTCTGTAAGTTTAAATTATAATGGAAGACATTTCTATTAACCTCAACGTAAACTTGAGCGCTGGAGGCGTGACTTACCCCCACTTTTTGGCTACACTTTTACTTTGGAGGAAAGTTGGGTAAACCTCTGCTCTGCTAAGACTACATCTTCGAATCCCTTATTGCTAAGTTTTTAACTGAAATAATTATAAACAAGAAAGTTGAATCTTAATAGTTCAAATCTTTTGGAATAAAGCTTCATATTTTAATTTTCATTCAACTTTTGTTGCTCATCTAAAGTCATTCAATTAAACTTGATTGGATGAGTACGTGTCATCAATTAGACAGAAACTTAGTTGAATAATCTCTACTTAATAACAACTACTTTTGCAAACTGAATAAATAATAATGTTGAAACAAGATATTATATATTATATATTACTGATATGGTATATAAATACAATACATACTGAAATAGGATGCACTGTACGATTGTGCATACATATAATATTTTACACCAGTAAGGAAGTATCTTGCTTCCCGTTTTTCAAAGGGCCACGTTTTCTGTTCTCTGAAATTAATAATATTATTTTAAGCAAGCTATTATTATTTAATTTAATAATTAACTTATTTTAAAAAAAACAAATCACTATGCACCCAAAACATTGAAGTTTACTCCCTTTCTTAGTTAAACTGACATACAATTCTTCATTTTTTTTTTCATTTATCTGAAGGCAGTGACGTTTTGCCTATGTTCTACTAATATAATATAATTTATCTGACTCCCTCATATTCAATGTAATTACTACTTAAAAATTTGAAGTTTAAATTACAAAAATCTTTAAGGTAAAAAAGGATATAAAAATTCATTCTTAAAATGATCGAAATTCAGTTAGAACAAATTAACTAATGAGCCTACAGAAATTAACTAAGGGAACCTACAGTGTGGTCTGCGTTCCTATCAACAATGTAATGTAATAATACCTGCTATCCGGATTTGATAATAATTTAAACCTTTAATTCCCCTTTCGAAGACAAAGATAAAAGTTTCTAGATAAAATTGGCATTATTCTTGATTTTTTTAACATTACCGAATAAATAATAAGTTAAGATAATGAGTAAGTACAGCTAATGAGCTATTATAATGCGAGTGAGAGTTGAGGGAACCTACGCTATAAGTCAGGTTGATGTTCATCATCCTAACGTGTCTGATATGGTTCACCAAGAACCCTACACTACGCGTGTATCGGTCAGGAGTGAACATATCCAAGAGACCTTATCTTTGGAGTGAACTTTTCCAAACTGAGCATATTGCTAAAGTGTACACGGTCACTGAGTCAGTCCCTCCTAAAAAGGTCATCGACTCATCCTGTCACTTGTGTTTGTCTTTACCAGTCATTATCTCTCGATTACACGAAGTCTGAAAAACGGAATTTCTTCTCTCTGAACATTTATCTCGAATTATTTTTCTGAATCATAACATAATATTCACCAGCCTGTAATTTATCTTATCGTCACCTACCTAATTTGACTAATTAATATTATTATTTGAATTATTATGTATACAAATAGTGCCAATTACGTACCTAAAAGTACCTAGTTGTATCTTTTAAAAATTTATTATTTATTTTACCAAAGATAAAAATAAATAGTGGGAGTGGCCAACCGAAGTTAAACCTCTGGAAATGAAATAATGTATTAAAATTTAATAATTCTAATAACATTTTACTAATAATGACCATAGCTTAAGGCAGAAGTTCCATAATAATAATAATAATTAGAATACAACCATTTGATAAAATAATAACCAAGAGTATGATATGACAGGAGTTCAATCAATCAGTCTGGCATTGCCGGCATCGGTTTTGTTAATCCCATCTGAGCTCCTACTCTCCTATTATTATTATTTTATGGGCAACAGCCATGGAGGCCTAAGTCCGCGCACAATGTATGCACAATACATCGTATTTCTACACGATCCATTTACTAATACATCGCACTTTTCTTGACGTGGTTTTTTTCGCAGGGTGAGTTCACTTCCACGCCTATTTTTGAGTACCACCCATTGGCTAACGAGCCTCACAAATGCCCGCGGGGAGGTTGTCAGTGAGTTATGCATTATTTTGTGCTTGGAAAAAGCCCGGCTGGGACCGGGGATTCGATCTGACAACCTGTAGGTTGGACTGGCGCGTTACCACGCTGCTACCGCTGCCCCACGCTCCTATTACAATATAAAAATTTTCCTGCAGAATTGGCCAGCGTTACCCCCTCCCCCACCTACTACTTCCGTTTCATCTCGCATTTTTTTCTTGAATATTAGGATGTTGTTAAAGAGGTTTCTCTTCAAAAAGATGTGATATTCAATTGCTATTAAAATAGGTACCTACTTGCTCTTATTATACTTTACTACAATAGGTAGTTAATGCAACGTATATAATTCATGAATAGACTGCAGGTTTGTTTTGTTATAACTATCTACCTATTTCTCTGTTAATACATAGGTAGTTCAATACAACGTTCGTGGTATAAAAAAAAAGTAGTACCCGAAAAATAAGTATAGACATAGAATATCCAAAGTGAAAGACAAATCGTAAACTTCCTCAAATAATGCCAATTTATTGATCCTACTACTTGTAAAATCAATTTGATTTGAGAAAACAGATTCAATCACTGAGTAAGTAAACGTAATGAACACGTTAAAAAAATCATGTCAATGAATAGAGTGGCCGTTTGGGACATGAATCCGGCAAGCGAGTTTGTCTTACACACATCTACCCTGCACTGTCAGTCCACCTTACGCATAATGATACACCGAACAGCAAGAAACTTGCACTGTATCTAATTAATAGACCGAAAGCTTGTTTTGGCATTTGTCAGCAAGAGTAAAGTGAAATGCGCTTTATCTATAGAAACATCCTACCTTCCATTTTATCAGTACTGCCTCTACTACAAATTTTTAATGATCGGATAACAAATAAATCTAAACCTCCGTCATTCCGACTGATTTTGTTGGGGTCCCTGTAGATTTCAAGCCAGATCTTCTTCTTTGAATAATCTAACAACGAAACGTTTTTACTTGAATCTAGCCTTTATCCATTGAATAACTATAGGTATTTTGGAGACTACATGTACGGAGTCTTGTCTGTTATAGAATACTTGTAAAATGTATGTTTTAGGAGCCTATAACTGATTTTTAAAAAAGTCTCAAAACTTTTTCCTAGAAAATGATCCATTTACCTCCAATATATTAATTGTTGAAACAAGGAAATATCGAAAGCTTTTCAACTGTTTTATTTCCCTGTTTTTTTTTTTAAATTTACATTGTGCTATTGTCAATTAAAAATAGGAAACACATATAATGTTATTTGATATTTGATTTGATATTATATTTGAATTTTACGAAGTTATACGAAGGTGTACCAGCCCATGTATATTGGTATGGGCTGAAATAATTCCGGATGAATGTGTGTCTGAATACGCGACATTTATAAATAATAAGCTATTTCAATTCAAATAAAAACCACATTTTTAATTGATAAAGAGTATACAGTCATTCTCTTTTCCCTCCCTGACTCTGAAATTATTTTATTTATTTAATTCTTGCTATTTACAACTGTACATTATAATAAATTTAGTAAATTTGATCTAAGTTAAATTGGAGTGTTACAGGCGTATAGAGAAACTACCCCTTGGTAGCACTCTAATGACGTTTTACATTAGCAGATCTCGTTGCCATCTTCTTTTCAGGCCCCTCGGGGGATTGTCAGGAATGGAAAAGGAAGCAAGGTTAGAAACTAGTGGGTTTGGGTGGTTAGGGAGAGTTTAATGAAAGGAATGATATCTGGTTTGGGCTAGATCGGTTACAAATGGAACATTAAGATCTTTATGTATGATTTTATTTGTGACAAAGTAAGGGTCATTGAGGATTTTAGATGATTGGATACGAGAGGAATTGGAAGGTTTAGTGGAGCCCCGAATCTCAACTCCGTATGTCCAGATGGGCCTTATTACAGTCATGTTGATCAGTCTGTTGTAATGGATTGGAAATTTAGACCGTTTGTCCACTGAGTGCTGCAATAGTCGAAATCGACGTGTAGTTTCCTGTCTTTGCTGTCTTGTTCTAAAATTATGAACATAAATTGAACCACATTTTTTAACCACTTTGTATCCTTAATGTAGCGTTATTACCCGACTACAGCGAAGCCAAAAGAAGTAGTGTCACATAAATTGCTCATCGTATGAGCGGTGCTTTGAGCCAACTACACAACCGACTTTTAAATTTGGTGCCTCACATTACTGAGTAATATTCCGTGAGTGTTTTGCAACAATTGGAGTTTGATGTACTAAAAAATAGTTTATTACATTTCGTAACCTCGTTCAAGAGCAGGGCTGCAAGCGGCCGTCGTTAAATCAAACTGCATCATGCATTAGTATATATTTACGTTTTTACTTGAAGGCTTCGTACGCGCTCAATATCGTCAATATACTGATATAATGTAGTCAGCGATAGTTGGTTTCATTGACTTATGATAATTCCTAACAATTATAGGGTTATATAGCCAATCTTAGGCATAGCTTTGATAAAAATTGGACATTAAATGTTTAAGGAACGTATTAACCGTTATAAATTGTATTGCTAACTTTAAGATAATTTAGATATCTAACATTTGATTGTTAATTATTAAAGTAAATCACCTTTTATTTACTATTACTATAATTATTACGGTAATATTGGTGGAGAAAATGGGAAGGTTCTTGTATTAAAAATTAAGTGTGTAGTGTTATATGTCCAACTAACACTTTATAAGACAATGCAAGAAGTTTTTTTCTTAAACACGCATAATTTACAGTTGTTTTACAAATAAAGTCATCAGGAAGTTTTTATTATGTTTTAGGCATTATAGATAGTTTTATCTCATTTTTATAAGTTATACTTGCTCAAGAAATACAGTACGGCGTGAAACCCACCACTCCTGCTCTCCGTGGCAACCTTACTTTTATCTCCTTTCAAACAGACACTTATCACGAGAGGAGATCATAACACAAAAAAGGCAATCCTTCTCGGTCAGACCCGCCCCAATAAGACCCTCACGGAGCGACGGTCCTATATAAACTCAAGAGACTTACTCGATCTTTGTCTCAGGAGATTAGACATTATTAGGACAGACCATTTTTAGACCTAATATAAACAAATTAAATGAAAAGGAAAATTAGTTAATTTTTTTATATCAACTTGAACATGACACAGGTTAGAGATATACAATTAGCATTACAAATGACAAAAGGGCCTTCAATTAGTTTTTCCAATATTGAACCAAATCGTGCAGTGAATAAGGATGTAAATCCTTCATAATCTTCGTTATTCATCATAAAATTTCAATTAAAACCATAGATAAATAGATTAGTAAGAATTCCAAAACTAACCGAAGGCACCCTACTACTAAACCAAGTTCCATTAATTTTTACAAACATCACTAACACAATCCATTTATATGTTTAAGGAGATAAAATCCCGTTAATGCAATGACATCCCGTCTCTTAGAAGAAATTGGAGTATAAAAAAAGAGTTATTTCAAAAGGTTTTTTATTGAAAAAATTAAATTACAATTATTTTCAATTTTATTACTAACTTAGTAAAGACAATCAAGTTTATTTGGAATTAACGACTAATATACATTACTATGCTAAGGCGTATTTGTACGTAAATAGCCGAAGTTTGAAACTCGGCAAAACACATACACATAAGCCGATTATAAACCACATTGTAAATTATTCGAAAAATTGCATAATTTATATAATAGAATTATACCGCCTATATAGGCATAAACATACTAACAGTAAATTCTTATGTCTTTCAATAATACATTACATTTCATTCTCATAGGCGTCCCAACTCGTTCAGTCACTTACATCCTGCCTGTTACCTCGTTAATCAGAAGGAAGGCTATAAAGACAACATACCAGATACATGCTTCACCGATACATCATGGCTCACCTGCATGCTACTCCAGAAAAATGAAACATGAGATTTTGTCGATTCGTTACAAATTTATTTTTCAATAATAAGGAATCGGTCTCATTATCTCATTACTTAGATGATATATAATCTGAAGCATACAATGATAACTGATCTTTATTATATGCAAACTAATTAGATGTATCTATTGTATGCATACATTATTTTAGTAGTGAGTTAATATAATTTAAATAATGAGATGATAAACTCTTCTTAGACAAAATCCTAAACATAATACAACAGAATGCACTAATTGGTATTTAATATTATAAGCAAACCTGTTGCGTATTATAGAAGGCCCACCTATATTACATTTAAAGGTAATTAAATACAGTTATACAACAGTTTAACAAGGGATTATGGAGTGTAATATCAAACGAGCATTTTAGACTTATACAACAAACTAACCCAAGAATCAAGTCAAAAAAACAAAGGTAATTAATTTACAGAACAGTGACTGTGAAAAGGTAATTTTCTTATATTAAATCAAATCTGTACAGCTACAACCCATGAGTGGTCAGAGGTTCAGTACTTTGTAAGGAAATACTGTTACTAAACCAACGGTTGTGCAAGGAGGTGATTAAGTCAGAATCATGTAAGGCTGAGTCGACCCTGAAGGGCTGACTCACGGCTACAATCAAAAAGAAAATAATTATCTGCCCCATCCGGATCGAACCCCAGTTGTTGGAGTTAGTAATGCTTACACAGAGCTACTCACTCCCATCATTTTCTTATCTACTGTAGTTTTTATTCAATTATTTTTAGCGTTCCATCATGTTTGAAATATATTGCATGAATTTCATTACACCTCAAAATCCTCAAAATTGTATTTTCTAGCCTTGGATTCGAAATAAAATTAATGCATAGGAATTTCTCAGTAAACAATTTGACTTCACTCCTTTCCTAATATCGTGGTTAAGTTTTGCAATCCTAAGAGCGTTATTTCAATTATGTAAGTTGTTACAAGTTTTAAAACCATTAAAATTTGTATTTAATTTTGAAGGTTAGTGGACTTGGTACTGTAAAAGTCGTTTAACGAAATTCAATTATACCCCAGTGGCGAATTAAAAAACAGAATAACAACATTTTTATCACTAAACAAAGCATTTATGTTTTCATACAACGCCCTGTTTTGGAAAATTGTAACTTATACGTGATGAAAGGTTTCATATTTCATATATCCATGTCCATGTAAACACTTTTGATTGTAAAGAAAATCGAAATATGTCTTTATTATCTTGTTCAAGACTGGTTATTTTATTCAATTATAGCAAAATAGATACATGTAGCCTTAGAGGCCAACCCAGCAATCATCAAGGACAATCTATTAAATACATTTTTTTTTTAACAAACTTTAAAATGATTATTGATTATAATTAGCATACCTTAGTGTTAGTTCCAAAGCCTCGACATAAATGAATAATTAATTTGATAATAGGTGTAATAAAAGCTGTATTTAATAGATTGTCCATCATGATAGCCAGGTGGGCTGAAATGTTGGGCATGTTCTTTGAATTAAGTTCTTTGAAATTCCTATATTATGCATGCGTTTTAAGATAGTTTGGAGTCGTGTTGGAAAAAGTCTCAAATATCGCAATGACTTATCCATGATGTTAGTTTATTGTTCTCAAATTTAATTATCAGTTTGAACCGTAGAGATAAGACTCATACAATTTATTGTCATTCGAACTTATCAGGAGATAACATTTATAGCTCATGCCTCAAATATCACCATCAACTTGGGACATAAATCTGAATAAAACATAATTTGAACTCAAACGAATCTTAAAAGTACGGTAATAATAACAGATAAGACTTTATGAAACAAAACACTTTTAAAAGAGATTTAGCCATAAACTTCTTCTTAGCTGCTATTGTAAAAAAAAAATATCCCGAAATTACGTCCTACGATAACGGTTGTAAATTTTTTAAACGAGGACTTTAAATTAAACTTATAAATCATTAATTAAAAAACTTGGCAGTCTTTTATATCCAGGAAATCTGCTTCAATAATGGATATTTAGATAAATTATTAACTAACGACTCAATTAATTCCTTAAATTAAAGTTTTATGTTATTTCCAACTTACAGTTATCTGGTTAATAAATCATAAACTTTTTTTTTTGTAACTAGGCTATTACACATACATAATTTATTTTATCCATCCATCAGATACCCATTAGATAGACACAACTTTTATTTTTGGTAGACTCCTTCCTGTCCTTTTCTAACATATGGAGGGGTAGGGTTATCCTATTATCGCCCTATTCTTACTTGAGTGGGTAGGTCGAGTTTCGTTCCATAGGGAGGCCAAGAAATAAAATTCGATCTGCACAAACCGAAATCGAACCGGAGACCCTGCAGTACCGAGGTAGCTAAGGTGACTCTCGCCTTTAACGGCCTCATTTCAACATCAGGTTATTAATCACAGAACTTTCTTGTTATAAGAACAGAATCATTGGTTACTCGTTAAAACTAAAAATTGTGTTCCTGTTATTTCCTTTGAGGTTGACTAAAAAATTATGAATACTCATTACACATTTTCTCTCATTAAATTATGGAGTCAATGAGAAAAAATATGGAGCCTAACCTTTCCTTTTTTTACACTCGCGTTTATTCCCATTAAATCCAAAATACGATTTTTACGGGGTTGTTAATGAAATTACAGTTTGTAAAAGATCATAAGGAATGGAATTATTTTTCATATTTTTGATGAAAAGTAATGAATGACATTTGATGAATTTATGATCTTTATTTCTATCTGTCAAGAATACTGAATTCCCGAAAAATGTGTATAATGCTATGATATAGCCAACTCTGATATACGGTTGCGAGATCTGGGCTGTAACAGGGACCCTAGAAAGCAGTATCAAGAGGTTTGAATAATGTACAATTACAGGAGCAATCTGGGATCAGAACCTTAGCATATGGAGGAGAAGAACTAACAGTGAATTTATTGCAGAGACTGGTCAGTTACTATCTCATGATATGAAGACTAGCAGGTTAAGATGGGCTGTGGCTGTGGCTGGAAGTAATCCATTAGGACTCCTCTACACAACAATGTATAGTATGTATAGCCAGTATAGTTGGCAAGAGAGCACGTAGGAGTCCAAAAACCAGATGGATAGACGGAATGAACAAAGATACATACAGTAAACTGGAAAGCAGTACCCCAAGATAGGCAAGCGTGGAGAAACTGGTTCGGGCGGCCAAAGATATACAAGGTCCAAGGTAGAGCCAACCGAAAAAACAAAACAAATAATAATCTCTATTAGCGCTGCCTCCACGAACATTCTGCCTGCTGACGACTTAGAAAATAAATCATCGACTTCAACGGATTGTGATAGTCCATCAAATTTAAAGAAGCAATTCTAAATAAGCTACAGTATTTTCGGAACCTTATTTAAGAACAGTCGGAGATAACAATGGGAACTATTGGCTTTATTTTTCACATTATATAAGGAGTGATAGAATGGAAAAACGAAATTATGAAAGTTTATGTAATGTTACATTTGATGATAAAGTACATTAAGGTGTCATGTTACAAAACATTGAATATGATGTTTATTCATTACTAAACAACTCATTTTCGTAAATTGTGTAAACTTCTCAATTTAAGTTTTGGATAAATTAAACAAGGTTCTACATAGAAAGGAGTATTTAAAATATTATTCGAAACAAAATTTTCTACTATTGCTAAAATCCCGCATAAAACTTTCATCTAATCATCTCATAATTTTTATTTATTTATTATATTACATTTTTTTTCACTAGTAGAATTTAATAGGTTAACCCGCACGGGTTAGATCGTACTTGAATTGATATTTATTTGTTTTTTAAGTACTTTTAACAGATCGCTACCCGATCTCAATTAAGATTAAAAAAGAATATTAGCTTTTCTTTAATTATGTACTAGATAAATCATGAAAAATAAATAGTTTAAATATGTTTACCTGTAATAAAGAGTGCAGTCTACATACACATGAAACTGCAGATTCCGTATGTACCATAAACAGTGCACCCATGCAATCAGAATTGGTTTCCGAACTGATACAACTCCACAAACTAACCAGAAATAAACTACATCAGCAAAACTATCGTTCACTTTACGAGAGGTTAAATCGGGGTTATGTACAAGCAGGTTTTTTTTATTAATTAATGATTTACAGATTTTTTATAGAAACCTTGCCATACAAAAAATAATGAATAATTAATTTATTATAATTAAATGATTAATATAGTTGGTCAATGTATTTTAGTACAAATTTGCTTTATTTATTCCTAAAATTATATAATTTAGACAGAACTAAATTTACATGTGTTCTATATTCAAAATGCTTCGGGTGTGGATTGGTTAAGTTGCAAAAATTAATTAATCAGAGAATTTCGTTGATAGCCTTTAGATGCCATCATTCTGTAGGTTCAACGAACGTTTTACTTTGTATTGACTTACGAATGGTTGGAAATCGATTTTAACAAAGGATTATTTGTACTCAAACGGGTTTGATTTTGAAAATATAATTTCTATTATCATCATAATTCTGTACCACAAATCGGTGAAGTAAACATTTTCTATCAAAAAGGTCAAATTCCCAAATGAAGAGTAAATGGAAGAACATTTTTTTATGTCATGTCATTTTAAGAATGTGTAAGAGGATTTTTGGTTGAAATAGTATTTTAGATCCTCCTTTCAACGTAGTAACTTGCTGAATTTTTCATGGCTTTAAATTATGATGTTTTTGAAAGTGAGAAATTGAGTTATCTGGTCTAAAATAAGAATAAAAAATATTAAATACAATTTTTTCAGATCCAAAATTTTGGAATACAACATCTTTTTTTCATCTCTGTAATTATCGATTGACTTGTAATTTTATCTTACTTCGAGTTTAATAGGAATTTTCTTCATTGTAATGAAAACATAAACAGAAGGGAACCAGCGATTGGATCCTACTTCTCCCCTATTCCTACACTGCAACACTCCTGATGTTCATACGGCCCACCTTTTTGGCTATGCTTTTCCTTGCAGCTTACTCTCAACATGATACTCATTCCTCCACTACTCATGTTCCTCATTTCTCCATTAACCATCTCACCTCCACTGTTCATAAGCTGAAAATGAGCGGTTGATCGCTGTTCAGAAGCGTTTCACTCTCGAAGAGTACAAGATCGATACAATTAAAAACCCTTCTGATTTATTTATTATACTCTAATTTCTATTTCTTTTACTTCATATTTCATATCCTCATAAATGAAATAAAATGCATAAGCAGTAGAGCTCCATTACAAAGATCATATCTCTTTTGTAAAACATACAAATGGTGTATTCATTCGCTGTTTCTGGTATTTCATCCTTGTAGGAAATTATCAATCATCCTTCCTCCTTATTAATGTGCATCCGCTTGCCTTCGCTACATTCAGTGTCATGCCATTCAGTGCCCTTCTGTACTGCATGGAAGATCCTTGGTAGAGGTGGGAGTACATTTTAATTCCTTTCCCGAATTCTTAGAATATGGTTTTGGGACTGTTTGAGATATATATAAATATTTTCCATTTATATTAATACTTTTTCCTGGTAGAGTTTGATACTTCGAGCGAACGTTTTTTTTTGTTTTTTTTTACGTTTCTTAAAAACTTGAGCATATTTTTAGTTAGAGATCTGAAATGAGCCAGAGAGTTGAAAATTTATATAAATTAAAGGATCAAATTGTATTCGACACATATTTTTTTTTGTTTTGTTGGTTATATAATTCATATTTTATAATAAAACAAAATCCTTCAAAATATTGAATAAGAAAATAAATTATAAAATGCTAGAAAAACCAAATCAAAGCATGAGACTGAAATTTGTAAGTTTAATTGATTTTATTATTCGATTCCCTAAGTTGGGCATCAGTAAAAGAATAAATAACTGTTTATATGTTTTTCAAACAAAAATAATTATTTTATAATAATAATATACAAATAAATTTAAATGGTAATGCTTTCTTTTTTTGGGGGGGGGAGAGGGTAGGAGAAATAATGAGTCATTTCTTTATTTACGTTTTAATTTAAATGGTCAAGGACTTCTTTCCTGCAGTCCTCGTCTGATCCCGTTCCCGGTCCGACTATTAGTATTCTGACTTCAAAGCCCTGACTTAATAATAACGTCATCACCTTTGACAGTTCCTAAGAAACATTTATGACAACAGCAGTTGACGATCGACCTCTGACTGCTCCCTCCGCAGATCGTATCCTTGTCGCTAAGATGTTCTGCATCGCTGATGAGGAAGCGGCCGTCATCGGAATGGAGATCGCCGCTGGCCTTCCACTCTCGGCAGGCGGGTTTGATCATTTTCTTCCTTTTGTCTTGAGCCGGGCGGTGCGAAGGGTGTCGCTCGAAGAATAGCAATGTATTTGGCACTGCTTATTTGAACCGTTGTTTTATTATTTCCTCAGTGTGATTACAAAGCATATAACGTAGTCGTGTGAGATCTGCTTGCTTCTGAATTGTCTCTCAAATTAAATCGAATGACATCAAATAGAATCATTCAAATCTATTAGTTTTGGAAACTTTAAGACCACTGGTTAGCTGTTGAAATTAAAATGTATTAAAATTTCAGGCATGAAGAAATTTAGGACCCATCGGCATCTTCTTCAAACTCGAACTTTAATTCAGAACTCTGAAACAAAGCCCAGGTCCAACCAGGTTGTGATCAAGTTATAACAAGTGACTGTGATAAATGAATTTTAATTTTTGTTTTTAATGTAAAAGTTGACTAATTAGAAATTGTTGTGACTTGGGCAGAATAGCCTGGATGAAGATGAGTGTTTAAATAATTTTAGTTCCAAAATTGTATTAAGATATCGCTGAGAATGGCCGGATTGGCCGAAACATCGGACTTAAGAAAAAAAAATGTGTTGAGACAAAAATGGATAAAAATTGAATTATTTATTTAAACAAAATTAACCAGTCTAAAGAAAGTGTAAAGATTATAAATATATAATTTTAATTTTTTATTTAGCTATATGATTTTATTATGTATGGAAAATAATTTTAATGGAACTTTGAACTGATTTTAAGAAAGAAATCTGAATTTATATCTATTCCACAATTAACTGTACAACATATGAACAAAGTTATAATAGGAACCCATGTACAGTAAAACTTTAAATTTATCTACTTCTAATTTGTAATGCTGCTCCCCTCCCTTGGACCAAAACATTATCGTAAATAGGATCATCCTATAATTATCATATTAAATTAACATTATACATATTATTATTTTAATCCGAAGAAAAATTGTACAATGGGTAATTTAAATAAACTAGAGGATGTTTTACATATTCTCTTCTGCTATTCGATTTATGTTTTCCGCAATCACTATCTGCCTCAATCTATGAACATGAGCAGATGACGAACCATTCAAACTAGACAATGGTAATACCCTCAGTTTATTTTTTTATTAAAGCCGAAAATGTTTTAGATTGATATCGTTCATCATAAATCATTAATTTTGCTGTCTTATTTAATTGTGTTATGTGTTGTTGTTTTTTTATGGTTATTTGGATTGTTTAAAAATATTCATGTACGCACAATTAATATGTTATAATATGTTGTATTAATTTTATTTGCCCAGGTCTTCACAGTTACAAGATGATGTTGATATAACGACTAATGCGCTGAAATTTTTTATATTAGCATTTAATTTGTTTTTTTTATTTAATTCTTGCTTTTGTTTTTTTGTTATCCAATTTAATCCAAACTAAATATAATATTCTCACAGTCTTCCTATTACTTATATTTATAGGCTGATCTGTAAACACTTCATGTCTATAGACTTATTTTTGTAGCACATAAACTTTGTATGCTAAGCACATGATACATTTGATGGTTTATCTTGCTTGCAGATTAATGCAGAAGAATCAATTGTAGATTTTTGCCGATTCGTATTCCTGTAGCAATATGGACAACATTGTTGCGAAGTACTGTCGGCCTTGGTAGGTTAGATCCTGAAGGAATTTTGTAAATTCTGTTTTGTTTGGTTATTCTCTCTCTGTTTCTGTCCTCGAACTAATGTGTGGATTTGTAAGGATTTTTCGAATTTGAGGTAACAATAGTGTATCTATAGGCAATCCTTGCATTTCGATAAAGTGCATGTAAGTCAAGGATGGTCTTAACATTAAAATATCAAGTCACTCAAAAACTATCTGAAACAAGAGCCTTAGCTTAGTTAACTGACCTAGATTTAATGAAGATGGTCATGACGGGCTGTCCGAAAAACTACATGTTTGCTTACCAACCTATCACTCCATTTTACCCCATGTCGTTCTGGACTATCGCCTAGGGAATAAACGTATATTGTATTAATTAGTATTAGAACACTAATACTTAATGCCCTTAAATTGTGATAGATTGTATCAATTCTCTTTAATAAAATAAAATAATAATGAAAATTCACAGTGTTGAATGTCTTAAAACTCTAAGTTCAACTTATTCTTCTTCGATCAATGGCTCATAGTTAATAAATAAAACCATAAGATTGCCATAATTACCTCGCTGATCAAGGAATTTTTAAATTAATCGTAAACACAGAAAATAAACTTAAGAAGGAAGCAATTATGTGCTGTCACAGTAATTCAGTAAATCAAACATCTAATATCTTTATATGGCTAATTTCAATAATTTTATTACTGGACTGATAACAACCGGTGATTAAAACAAAATAATAAATTTAACATAAAATTTTCGTTTATGTGAATCACGGTTATATTAATACTATAATCATCAAATAGTAGTATTATCAAGGAAATTATAGATTATTTATGTATTAGAAACGTTGATAACTTTAGCAATATGAATATATAACAGAGCACGGAGAGACATTTAACATATCTGACAAATGATTCTCCAGGACGAAAATAAATTCAGCTGGAAATATAAACAAAGTTAAAACTGGGAATTACTTGTTATTTGGGTTATGCTTGTTAAAGAATATTTATCTCAAAGAAATCTATGTAATCTTGAGAAGGATTTATATAATCTAGTGTTTGTGTACATAAAGAAACACAAAATGAATTGAGTGAACATAAATTAAATTAAATAGTAAATCCCTTACATGTTGGAACTGAACGCGCTAATGGGAATGAGGAAGGGATTTCAGTAAAATATTTTAGATAAATTCTGATAGTTTTTTTTTATAAATTCTCTTACAATTTTGACTTTGCTCGCTTCAAAATAGACCACTCAGTTAAAAAATAATAATAATAATAAATATTGTAGGTAATTTACTCTTTTTTAAATTTATTATGGAAGAAACTATTTAGTTTTCAAGTTCTAAGCATAAAAAAAAGATAAGATTGTTAGAGTTACGGTCAAGAAGAAACAAATAGTTATAAAAAAAACAAACTGTTTTATTGTATTACTCTGATATATTAAATATCAGTAACTGGTAGTTACTGTGTCTGTTATCATGACTCCTTTATTAATTACATTAAGACCTCTCTTTTTAACGTTATATCTTTGACGTGTGGTCATAAGGGCTTATTGAGCATTTGGAGATTATGTTGTATTATAGTACCTAATCAGAGTATTATTATCGTATTATAGTATCAGTAACTGGTAGTTACTGTGTCAGTTATTATGACCCCCCTATTAATTAGATTAATAGCTCTCTTTTCAACATTATATCTTTGTTGCGTGGTCATAAGAACTTAAGTCACTTTGTGAGCATTTGGAGATTATGTCGTATTATAGCAGGAAATCAGAGCTCCCGGGTTGGTAATAAGGTCTTTTTGCTTCAGATAGACTTACTACTATATTCTTTTATAAAAATAACAATTACAAAAATATCAATAATTAGATTTTACATAATGTTTTGAACTTTGTTTTTGCTCTCCTGAAAAATTCATATTTTCGACTTACGCCCTTATAACCTGATGAATGAGTCCACTACTCTTTATTACTCTTATGTTAGCTAATATATTTTTTTTTTTTATTTAGTATTATTTTTGTATCATATTATATTAATTCTTCTTATTATTTTATTTTAGTTTTTGATAGTTTCTATAAGTCCACCTTTAAATGTGTTTAATTGATTGTCACTCTTTTACTCTTACTCTACCTTCCTTGTATCTTTTTAGTTTAGCCTTGATGAAGACCAGCATTGTGGTTCAAAACGTTAGCAATAAATAAATACTGGAAAACGATTTTTTCTGATGTTCTACTTCAAATTCGCATACGATCAATCATATATTTATAAATAAAAAATATTTTAATCGGATTTCTCTAGAAAAATATTACGTACGTAACAATCGATCTAAAAAATACTTAAGAATACATTTTATAACCTGAATTGAATAGTTTCCAGCTCTGAGTACTATAACACCCAGGTCGGTTCTCATATATGTGATGTTGATTATTTTCATTTTCTGTATTTTATTTAGTGTGCTCTAAAGTTGGGAAAATTATGCAGCTAATTGTCTAATTAATTTCTCATTCAGATACTTCTGGATTTATTTTTTTGATTCAGAAGAGACAATTAGAAGTTTTTAAACTGTAGGTCCACAAAAAGTCATAATTGAGTTATTTTTTAATTTACCGATTTCTAACTGGTATAAATCTGGCAATATAAAATGTGAAAAAAATCTTTTTTTCTCTTTCATTCATGTTAAAAATATGTCGCAAGTATTAATAACAAAACACTTGATGTAGTTGAAACGAAAATAAGTAAAAATACATGAAATTAAATTTTAAAGTTCTAATTTGAAATATCAGAAATGTTAATGTGACAAATTAAAAAATACAGTATAAGCAATAAACTTATTTATTAGGTGTATGCGATTTAAGAAACGTAAAATTTGTGCGATATTTTTTAATCACATTTAAGCCTGGGTCCTCAATAAAACCACGTGACATCTGCTGCATGCTCCTTACTGGCCTACTAAGAGTAATATTTAAATTAACTTTAATTTATAGGGTAAATATAAATTTGGGTAATATTAAAAATTTATTAACATATATACTTAAGATAATAATTTAGGTTTATTAATTAAAAGTGTTAAATGAGATCATTCATACATTAATTTGGATAAATTAAAATAAACCTTTTTATAATATATATTTTTTTAAAACATAAATTGATATCTAGTTATATACTTCATTCTGAATTCCTGAAGGCTGAATTAAAATGACATAACAATGACACGATGAAATAAAAAAAAAAAAAAAACATTAACATTAAAATGAAACCAAATAAAAATAAAAATGTCATAATCGTGTTAAATTAAATAAAAATTCATTGTTTTAGAGAAATTAAAATAAACAATTTTTTTTTTAATAAAAATCTTTTGTGTGACAAAAATTGATATCTGGTTTTTGAAATATGTTTCATTATTAATTCCTGAATATTTCATTAGAATGACATAATGAAATAAAATAAAAATTACAAAATTGTTAAATGAAATCAAAATTTATTGTTTTAGATAAATTAAAATAAACCATTATTTTTAATAAGTCTTTTTTGTAACAAAAATTGATTTCTGGTTTTTCCTAGCTATACCCCATTCTTTGTTCCTGAATACTGAACATTTAAATAGAAAAAAAAGTACCCCTGGTGGGACTCGAACCCACAATCCCCGGTTTAGGAGACCGATGCCTTATCCATTAGGCCACAGGGGCATCTGACACATAAGGGGACATACTGACTATATTGACCTAGAGTGAACTTATAGTTTTGAAATTTAATTTAATTTTAATGACTAATATTTTCGTTAGTCTAATCTAATTAATATTAAAGTTCATTACACATAAACTTTATTTCCTCAATACAGAAAATTTAATTCTAAAAACTGACCGATTGGGCATATGTCTGAACAATATTTATTTACTTTTCTTTTCAAAATTTTTGTAGTAAAAATTATTGTTATTTATTTATTTTATTTAATTTTTTTTAGTAACAGATGAGGAGAGCTTAACCGAGACCATAACCAATATTAAGTTAGAGTGCAACAGGTCGAACGGGACTGAAGACCATGGAAATGTTAACTGGTAAGTGAAATTGAATAATGACATACATTTTTATATTTTTTGAATCTCATATATTGCCTTTAAATAAAAAATTAAATAAATAAATAATCCTGATAGTTTAAATTATTGAACTTCGTACATTGTTAATTGTTGTAAATTTTAAAAAAATTGTATGTAATTAGATAGTTTTGACTCACCCAGTAATATTAAGACACATTGGAAGCTGGAGAGGAACACCCAGTATCCCAGAAACGTTCTAGAACGAAACATATGTAGATTAAGAACAACTATGTTTTGAATTTTTGACCCTAAGGCAATATGTAAGATAAAAAAAATATATAAAAGTGTGAAGGTTATGTGATGAAATAAATTAACTTAAATTTATCTCACAACGATTCTAACGTTGCATTATTCCCAAAAATGTAAGAGTTTTACAGCTCAACAACGGCTAATAGGAAATCAAACACCCAGAGTAGTGAGAGTATGGGGGAGCTGGCACACTTCCGTGAGGAGCCAATCAGAAGCCAGCATTTTGATGACGTCACACATGGCGGGAGATTTGAATTCAAATATTCGGCTCGACCCGCCCTTAACCACCCACGTGGTCTGTCACGTGACCAGTCACGTGA
>NW_027110525.1:0-3627 GCF_000696795.3 Halyomorpha halys
TATCTCTTTTGTTCTATAGCCCTGATGAAGACCTGAAACTCAGGTCGAAACGTCGGCTTAAAATAAATAAATATGGTTTTGTTTATTTATGTTGTTCTTGCTGACCGCACCCCCCGACAAACTTCTTCAAGCATCTACGGTCAACTATCTACACCTCAATATTTATCTAATATATTTCCTTTAATCGTCGTAAAAAAAGAACCCGTACTTGGTAGTTCTATGACTGTAACATGAGGTAGGTTAACATATTTCTGTTATACTTTTTCAAAAGAAAAATAATAACATATTGGAACGACAAATATCATTATTTCAGGTTAAATTCGAGTTTTTTAATATGTCAAAATCAGTACGGGGAAAAATTGTCTCAGTGAATATTATAAAAATATCAGTTCTAAAACGAGCGAGGATTAATTTCGACTCAGATTAAGTGAAAATTGTTTGGTACGCGCACCGCACCATTTTTTTTACATTCGTATCCTACTGTTGAACAAATTGTTCGTTTTGACATTCTGATCAATGTGTCTTTTACAACTCCACATAAACTATTGAGCCGTGGTTTATAGAGTTAAAAGTCAATACATCTGGCATATGGGAAAAGTTCAAAGGACGAAATCCCATCATAATTCCACCAAATGAAAGCAAAACCTTTTTTGTAATTGTCATATTCAGTGAAGCGTTTTGATGGACTTGACTCTCATTTACTTTTGGAGCGAATATTTTTTTTCGACTTCCGTTTCCTTTATACTTGAACAATTAATTATGCATTGAATTACTAAAGATTTATATTGCTCCTTATAGTCTTTTCAGAATACATATTAGAGAGTTACGTGAAAAATAAACCATTCGAAAATTATAATTAGTTATTGTTATTGTTATTGTTGTTTATTATTGTTATTATAGTTATTGTAATTGCCATTTCTTGGTGAACTACAGTATTTGTAATTGCGGGACCACAATTATAATTACAAGCTGAGCTAAAGTAATTCCAATTAAGAATTACGTTCTTTTATGTAACTGTTATTTTAACCCTAAAATTCCAAATAATTATAATATAGTTTTGATTACTAATATTTCTAAAACCTGTTTTACGATTGTTCCAAACTATGAAAATGATATCCAGCTTAAGTTTACGCCTTGGCGTTTATATGTATTAACATATTACGATTTTTTTTTTTGTCAGCCCTAGTCTAATGTACAAAATTTAAATTCCAGTTGTTTGGGAGAATCCCACTTTGTTACTATTAGTCTCTAGAGATAATCCTCCACACCATCCAGTAATCTTCTTCTCGGTCTTCCTCTTCTTTTGGCCTCATAAATTCTGCTTTGTAACATCTGTTTTGGTATTCTGTTTTCGGACGTCCTTAAAACGTGCCCCAACCATTCGATCCGTAGGGAGTTTGTAAAGCTTATAAGTTATTTAGTCGAACAAGGGCTAAATACTTTTTTTAAGTATTTTCCTTTCGAAGGCACTTTTGAGCATTTGTGATGATGTCAGTGATACTTACCTTATATAAAATATTAATACTCGTTAGGGTGCAGCACAAATATGAGTGAATTTCCTAAATTCCTGCGTGTCTAAGGACAGATATAGCTTTCCCGTTTCCTCACCTTCATAAAACAATGAGGTAAAAATTTCTTTGGTACACTGTTGTCATTAGATAATAATGTTTGATATACTGCATTAGTTGCATCATATGGCATAGGTAATTTGGATTATTAGAATTTTCAATTTTTTTTTATTTTTATCATTATGTTTATATACCTACAATGATCAAATACTTACATTTCTTTTCCTAATTTAAAGATAGCTTTAGTGAACTTACTCATCCCACACTGGGCGCAGGGATGCGCTGGGATCTTTTGAGCTCTGCTTTACCCTTCACACGTGGGGGATAGAGTGGGCTCAGAAATCCTCAAGCCGATTATGTAAATATTGTATATAAGAGTGAAAATGTGACTAGAGATTATATTATTTTATCATTATCTTATTTTATTTATTTTGTTTTTATGCACATAGTTTGATTATGTTCATTTGGTTTATACCTCTGTTTGTTTAAGAGAGATTTTTTTTTTCATTTATTTATTTATTTTTATTCTTATTTTATTTTATTTTAGTATTAATATCATAATTCATCACTATTAGCTATTGCCCACAACTGTGTGGCAGATTGTAATGTCTATCAATAAATAGAAAGTATTTAAAAAAAAGTTTAAGGCTTATTATTATTCCCTATATAATCTGTTGCATAATGCCCTTAAAATATCTTTAATGCGGATTATTCATCTGGTTATGTAATTTTTTTTTTTACTCAAACAAATGTTTTAAATGAAATGCTTATTTTTTAAAATTGTTCCTACAGCTTTAAGTGGAAATTTTATTTTTAATCTCACATATGAGTTGCGCCCGTACGTGTTAGGGATTTGTAATACACAAGACTAAGATCTGAACATTATGTATTAATTAATATTTTTATGAATGAATATAGTAATATATCCTATAATACTAAAGTAATACATTAAAAGCATTATAATTCTCTTTTCCACTCCATTTTAACGTACCCATTACCTTCCATCAAATCAGTTCCTGTAGTTGAATTTCGGCTTTAAACGAATTTGACAAAAGGCGAGACGAGAATGCAGATTGTATTGAAGCCTTCAACCCGCTGAGGTCGCAACAGATTTCAGGAAGGGAATTCCAGCCCCTCCGAGATTAAATTCCTTCGGCGGACAGAAATATTTCGCAGGGTGCGCACTTACTAATGTCGACCCTGTGTTCCCTGGCTCGATTACTTAGGACGTGACCTGGGTAAATTAGCCAACGTAAAGTTTCTCAGTTGCAGATGTCTCGCTCCATCTTTACATAATGGGTTGGGTACCTGCTTAGTAAAAATAAAATGAGAAAAGGAAAAAAAGAAACTATTATTATTGATTTTCACTGTGTTCATTAGTACTTGTCGGGAATTAAATTTTTATTTCTTGGATGAAATAATTCTTTTATTTACTATATCTTTTAAAGATAGGTGTTAAACAAAAGTTAATAGGTTACCATGGAAACTTTGTCATTTGCCAGTAATCACGAAGGTGGCATAACTCTACTCTCCTTCAAAGTAAAAGTGAAACCAAAAAATCACGCCAATAATGACAGGTTTACGTTGAGGTTAATAGGAACGTCCATTATAATCTAAAATAAAACATAAGGCATTAAATGATTGGATCGTAGTCTTTCCCTGCTCCTCTGCCACGCCCTTGGAAGGCACACAAGGCCCCCATTTCGGCTTCAATTTTTCTGCCAGCTTATTCCCTCCATTATAATCTTTCATTCAAGCCAATGATGGTCCTACTTCAATTTATCCAACAGAAATAATATATAAGATGTTGGAGAATTGAACGGGTTACCTCTCTCTCTCTCTCTCTCTCTCTCTCTCTCTCTCTCTCTCTCTCTCTCGATTATTGTAGTATATTATTCGATTATTGTAGTATATTATTTACAGATATGCAGGGCAAAGACTTATCAATCCTTCAGAGAACATTTAATGCATGTGTTAGGTTCATTTTCGATGTTCCCGTTCATGAGCATGTAACGCCGTTTTTTGAAGAACTTTGTTGGCTCAAACTCCCTGAAAGAAG
>NW_027110525.1:4538-10499 GCF_000696795.3 Halyomorpha halys
CAGAAGGCATACATTTTCATTTCATTCTTATTGTTTCATTAGCCTTTTCATTTGTTTATTTTCTTTTTATTTTATCTCTTTTTTGTTTTTTTGTTTTTTTTTAAGAAGTTAACATGTTTAAAAATATTCTTTTCTTTTTAGTTATCTGTTGTACTTGTTTTAAAAAAAACTTATATTGTACCCAGAATATAATGAGGCCTGAAATTTGTTACATTTATATTTTATACATTTATTTATTGAAAATCATTCTCTTTCTATTGCAAATTTATATATTTTTTTCTTGTTGGATTCAACAAAGCAACAGAAGGCGAGTTTGGAGTAACTAAGTACGAAAGTAAAAACCGAATTCGAGCTCAAAGTCCATGATGACAAAGGCACCTCCGAAACAAGATGTCCCCTAAAGGAAGAAAGGAGTAGCTAGGACATCCAATAAGACGACCAAAGAGGTAAGCCAGTTACCTCTAAGACATAGAACCACCTCCACACTCTCTTGACAAATTGACTCGGACAGCGCGACTCCCTCAGACGATATCGAGTTCCGCTGACTTGATGGAAATATCCAAGATGAGGCCCTTATATAATCATTCGATCTCGTTTCCGCTTATCATCTGTTTCCTTTGATGTTGATTTCTTTATTGCAAGGGTCTCTTTCTCCTTTATGTAATAAGATATATTCTATAATTTATCCTATCGTTATCGGGATTTGAATCCGAGAGGGGTACGTCTTAGACAACATTATATCCCAAAGGGATACTGAATATAAAAAATAAAACCATTTGGTTAGGTCCCGTCAAAGAGGGAACCTCAGCACTATATTTTGCAGTTTTTTTTTCATTTCCTTTTTAATATTTTGGAATTTGGAACCACTTGAAGAAGTAAAAAAAAAGTGCAAAAATGAAATGAAAAAAAGCCTTTTTTAAACTATTTTTTTAATCAGTAAGTTGATAAAGTGGAGTATGGATTATGGATAGGAAAGAACTAACACCACTTCTAAAAAATTCCTAAAAAAACTTGAGAATCAATACATGGTGTAATGCTTGGTTTTCTCCATCGAAGGGAAGAACTGATAACACATTCATGAATAAAACCAAAACAATAAAATTAATTTAAAAGTATTATGGTCATATATCGTTTACTGGATAATTTATCAAAATATTCTCAATTTCAAGCAAAGATAGAAGTGAAAAAAATTGAAATCAATCTTATCGCTTTGGAGAGTAAGCAATGGAACAGTAAAATTTTGAGATAATTATTTTTAATTTAGAACAGGAGGAGAAGGAAACATTTCAGATAACCTATGATCATCTTTCTATTGGACTTTGCGTACCAATCCTATGATATAAGTCTTTTCTTTCCCTTCCAGCTTTTTCACACCTTTCACAACCACTTATGTGCCTCACTCAGGAGTATTTTGAGGCTATAGTAGCAGTTTTATTCTTTACATATCTCACTTTGATGGTTTATCAAACGAAATAAGCTTCTGTATGTATTCCATGCAATTTATTTCTTCTCTTTAAACATTGAAGCCCATCGAATTAATTTTATATGATGTTTAAAAATGTCCAATTCTAAATCATCACACTATTCAGCAATTATAAATACTATATAAATGCTCACTGTTCCAAATTATGGTTTGATATTGGGAGGACAAAACGGTTCCTGATTTTTGATCCTGAGGTAATAAAACGGCGGGCTTTGCGGTTGCCGCGATAACATATTTACAAACATGCCGCACCCCCTCCCTCCTCGCCCCCTCCCCAGGTCAGGACGTGACTCGAGGCCTAAGGGGGTCTTCGCCCTCCTCCCTCCCCACCGATCTCAAGATAACTGTGTCCCTATTGGTTCTGACCGAAAGGAAAACAACTGAGGTCTGATTAGATAAGATATCTACCCCAATATTTTTAGATAAAGTTAAGCTTATAAATTTAAATTTTATTCTAAACCGTGTAGCGTTAAAAAAAAAACTTCAAAAATATTAGAATATATATATATTTTTTTTTTTTATTCTTCCTGCCTATATTATTTTATTTATCACAAGAGTATGTCTTTAGAAGTATGATTCCGGGAAACTTCTAGCTCTAGGTGGTAAAATATTTATGCTTCGGTATGCTGACGATAGGGTACTATAACGTGAAGAGGAGGAAGCTATGAAACTAAATACAACTATGTTGATAAAAGCTAATAATGAAACAGGTCGAATTAAATATAACAAGTGGTTTGTTGAAAAGAAGACAACTGTTTTATTAATATAAATAGAGGAAATAAATTTTAAAGGGATGGGAAAATAAAGACGAGGATAAAGGTAGGAAATGCATGTTATTTTTTAATATCGAAATTACTTAGCTTGTGCCTTCTGTCCAGCAACTTAAAAGTTAGAATTTACAAATCTACTATTCTATACTGATGAAAAACGTGGCCTACTGTATCAAATAGCGCTTTATATTGAAGATAAAGTATTTCATAAATTATTCCAATCGAAGGAAAAGATGAGTAAACCGGAGAATCTAGGAAACAACACAACCTCGAATTGAGTGAACTTTTAATTTTTACCCTTTTCCTGGACATTTTTGACATACGGAGGAGGGTGAGGATTATCTAGGAGCAACCCTGATTAGCAAGTATAACCATGGAGGAAGTCGATTTTTCATTACATGGGACCGCCACGAAATAAAATTCAATCGCTCAGGCCGGGTTCGAAGCGGACCCGCTTAAGTATTAAGACAGCTAAATTTGACGCTTTAACTCCCTCCACCACCAGTGTCCCTGAATTGCGTAAGCTGCACCCGGTAAGTATAATTCGGTCATTGTATTTGTATTTGTATTCAACACTGATCCGACGGGTAAACGTCCAAACGTCGCAGGGGGCTGATCGAAACGTAGGTATTCATCATGTTTAATCACAGCTCCTACGCATCATGAACCTGTCCACACCAAGTAATGGCGAATGGTGGTAATCTTTGATATTCTTAAAATTAGCTAGCTCAAAAACTAAACGTTTTCTATGCCTGGAAGGTAACAGTATACAAGGTAATGGCAATGATATTCGATAAAATGGACTGAACAAAATTAAAACTTTATAGAAATATATTTCACATTTTTTCCATTTTTCTATGTTCAGTTCTATGTTAATTTAGAATTAAAAAGTCTTTAACATTAGCTAGGTCTTATCCTCCTCTAAAGTATCTTTAATTTGGTTTATTTAAAAAATGTAAACAGTTCACATTTATAACAATAGTAAATAATGGATAAATACACATTCTATTTTTTTTTAATTTTATTTAATTGATAGATATTGCAATCAGCCACACTATTGTTGGCAATAGATATATATTTACATAAATACATAAAATCTCTCTGAAATACAAATTAATAAATGATAATAAGGATTTTATGAATAACTGAAGGAGGAAAAAGAAAAATTGAGATATCCAACGGAAGAAACGAAGACACCATATTTCCTGATTGCATTACGGGGTATCTTTTGTTAAACTGTTGTAACCTTGGCATGAAGAATATTAATATCCGTAATTCCCACTTCAAGAATTCTTGAAATACGAATATTTTTATAAACCTTTTTTCTTTTTTTTTTTTTTTTTTTCGAAAATCGCAAAAATAGCAATTACTTCAACATGAGTACCTAACCTACACAAAATGTGATGACATACGTAGGGTGAAGATTGTGCCGAGATCAAATTTTTAAAGATATGGTTAAACCAGTTACAGTATCCTTAACGATATCGGATTAAAAAATAATAAAATTGTGTCATAAGCATTTTTGTGATCTACTTAAATTAATATTTTAGAGAATTTATTCAGGTTATCGATATTTAGTTCCGTGCTTGGCCTCAATTTTCTCAGCTCTCAATATTTTCGTTTTTTGTGCGTGCTAAGGAGTGTTAATGTCCCATAATAATCTAGACTGTTAAGATAAAAATACTGAAAGTGACCGTTTAATTCTCTTAGGAGAACACTTAAGAAAATTTTGACGAAACAGAAATTAAATAAGATTACCTGACCTAGTAGATTATGAAGTGGCAGTATTTTTTTTTTAGCCTCGATTGTAATTCAGGTTGTACTTAAGTTTTGTTTAGGTATAAATGAACATAAGTAATGTAAAGTTTCTGGATTATAAAAAGTTACACAATGGAATTAAATAAAATCCATTTAAGCATATATATAGGGTGCCTTACCCTTCATAAGATTTTATCCAGTCAGTTCTTTGTCCGATTGAGATAACTAAAGTAATGAAGAAGGATTCTTCCAGAGGATCGAATATAATAAAAAATTTTGTTCTTTAGATTTGTTCGTACTTTCGCATTGATTGCCCCGAAATCGATAAAAAGCTTAATGTATCCCATATAAATACGTCTTAAATATTCATTTTCTGTAAAACTCCTAACAAAAAAAGAAAAGAAAATCAGATTATATGATCAATAACCGGTTATTTATGTAGTATAAAATCTCAGAATAATCCATGTAATATCTAATAAAAACCTGAATGCAATAAATAAAATATACAGCAAAAAATCGGGAAACATATAATAAGACAGATAAAATAAACTTGATCAAGAAAGAACGAGAATAGTGGGGTTAATTACACGAAAATTTTCCAAATTTATTTTAATTTTTTTAAATTATAATATTTAAATAATCAAGGCGGCTAATAAACTAAACCGTCAATTTTATTTTTTATAACTCGTCTTGCATGGGCAGTCCCGAATATTTATTAAAAAGGTTTTCTCTGTTACTCCAACTTGGCCTGCTTATATGACATGATGGCATGATATATACTTTCATATCATATATAAATTGTTTGGATCTCGCAGAACAATATGGAAAGAATTGTTGTGAAGAAGCTCCTGGTTCTTGGAAGACCTAGGTGTTATCTTCGGGACACAGCGATCTTGGTGGAAAATATTATCTTGGACTCCCTGGGTATCATACGTCATCACCTGCATGGGAATTGGTTCTGATAATATTCATGTGTGTTTTTTTTAACCTATTTATTTGTGAGTTCTAATTTATTTATTCATTTATATATTATTGTTTTTTTAAAATTTAGATATTAGTTCTTTGTAAATTTATTTAATTGTTTATTTCTTTAGTAAACTGTTCTACTGCTATGATTTTTTTGTTTCTTTTTTATTCATGCGTTGCTATCTATTGATGATTTTTGTAAATTTGCTTAATTGATCAAACGGTTGTTTCGGATCATCCGGGAGGAGAGGTACGAAGGAAAGAAACAGTGGGAATAATGCATTGGATGTATTTGTAAATTGCTATTTGGCTTTGTGCGAAAAAGAGGAAAACTAATATATAAGAGAGAAAAGACAATTTATTTTCGTTAAGAAAAAAATGTATTTAAGTGTATTGTATTGAGTGTATTGATGATTATTGTTTGAAAAATGAAAAATGTTAATATATTGTAGCGTATATTTTAAATTAAACATACATACCTGTTGACTTCGAACTCATACCGCCCTCCCAATTCATGAAATTGAAGATCACAAGCTTGTTGATTTTGAATGATTGAACTTTTGAATCCACCGGGGTTCAGGAAACTCCTAGTCCCTTTGAATGTTATTATTATTTTTTTAACTCAAGGGAAAGTTCATAGGTATGTGGATATAAGAATATTTTGGTTCAAATAGAGTGGTCTAACAGCAGGAGGCCCTTGTACGTTAAAATTGCCCCTTGCAAGTCAGAAATGATTGGATAGAGATTAAAAATAGTCCAATATCATAAATGAAAAGTAGATGGATAGCCTACAAGATGATATAAAATTTTATATTAGGGACACAGATCTTAAAGTGAGGAGCTATAAAACATCAAATAATTGAGAGGGATCGGATAAATAGTCCATCCAAAGCTTCATTCAAAGTTTAAAAATAAAGTATATGAGTATTGATTTCTTTCCTGGAAAGTAAATATATAATAAAAGTAATTATAAATATAATGATG
>NW_027110525.1:16279-26897 GCF_000696795.3 Halyomorpha halys
TTTTTTTTTGATAAATTGTTTCTAGCATACATAAGAGAAATATAAAACAAAAGTGTGACATTTTCCATAATACAAATGTATTGCATAACGCAACAAAATTAAGTTAAAAATCATAATTTCTTATTTAGTCTAATGTACAAAATGGATATTAGAAAATTAATGACGAATAAAAAAATAACTAATAACTTTGTGTTTATTCGTATAACGGATGGTTTGACAAAAAGTAAAACCATTTTTCTGTAAAATTATGCATCATCTGTCTTCCCACTAAAAATTTACTGAAATAATGCTTTCTCTTTTTTTTCTGTGTTAGTTATGTTTTTTACTAAAATTACTAAATTAAATTAAACATATTAAATTTCACTCGGTTTGATTACTTGTATTGTCCATTCAAATGATCAAAGGACTTTTCTATGATTTTTTTTAGGAATTAAAAATGTCGAATCAACATAGATCAAAGCAACATTTAATTGGAAATCGATTAAATTATCATCATCTGTGTATTAGCGAAACCAAATACCAGGTTACATATTTATACATCTACGATTTGGGATTTTGGTTTGTTTTTTACTGGATCATAACAGTGGGGTGTTACGTCTATAATATACATGTGAAAGGGACTGCTCCTTTCACTAAGTCCCGCAACGCCGGGCGGTGTTGAAGGGTTCAGTGTGCTGTAGGTATTACTTTCAAGTAGGGATTACTTTCCTTCCTGTGAATTAAACAATAAATTTTTAAATTTCAAAATTATATTTATTAATTTAATAGCTCCTAATTTTTTTTTTATTCTTTTGTTTATTTTTATTGATCATTGTTCTATTCAACTAAGATTATCATGCGAAATTATACTTAATATAAATATTCCTAACTTTATTCAACCATCTACTAAATTAGGGGTTCTTTAAGCTAAACTAGAAAGAAAATGGTATGACTATAAATGCATACTAGTTATAGAGTTTGAGGTTTGCGGTCGATTTAGGTATTTTCGCCAATTCATTAACTGAGGCAAAAATATTGTTGGGCTGGCCATATTGCCGTAATTAATGCAAAAAGATTATCCAAAACTGCTACAGAGTGGATACCAAGGAACACAAGACAGGGAGAGGAAGACAAATTAATCTATGAATTAGTGATCTATGAAGTAAAGTAATAAAGAATCTATACTATATTGTCATTTATAGTCAAGTATTCGAACATATCTTAGAAAATATATTGTATAATTATATTTTGAAAATTATTATGTTATTTTTAATTAATGCATAAAATTGTAAAAATGAAGTAGTGGTAATTTTTGTAAAGGCTTTTAGTTATGTAAAAAATGCAGAATATAGCAGTTAATATTATTACCAACCCTGACCAAGTGCTATAAAAATTCAAGTGGTAAATTTTAATTATTTTTAACAAGGATAAACAAATAACAAATTGTTTACAGACAAAAATGCTTAATATTTCAAAAATATCCTCAAGAATTGAACCTTTCTTGATAGGTATTGGTATATATATTTCTTTCTTTTTTTATTTACTAAAGCATAGTTGAGGGTAAGAACAAAACTTTTTATCATTAAATCGATTAAAACAAAAAATAATCAACACGCCAATCTTATTATTACTCATATTGATGACTTGCTTGAATAATGTAGTATTCTCAAAATTAAAAAAAAAAAAATTGTGTTTGATGTATTCCATTTATTGTAGCGTAGATTGGAGTTAATTTTTATAATACCCAATTCTTAATCACTGGAATACATCCTATTATAGATTAACAAAATCTGGTATTTATTTCTGGAGGAATAAAGTTTTAAAAAATTTCCCTGGTCTTAAAAATGTTCATTTATTATAAAATACCGTTTTAAGTATTGTGAACCAAAATTTTATAGTTAAAAATATTACAACGAAATCTGACTAAGGTAAGTTATATTTTCCGAGTCATAAAGAACAAAAATGACAAAGCAATTTGATTTGGACAATTTAATGAAAAAAAATACAGAGTTTATTTCAAGGTTTTTTCTTTAAAATAAATGAAGAATAAACCAAGTCTTATTAGAACATGTTCTAGTTGAATGGTATTAAATGGACTTAGGTATTTTACCAGTTCACGTCCTCAGATATTTAAGGGGAAAGTAAATAAAATTACACAGACTACTACACAACGTTTTTCTGCAACTTGTGACGTTCTTGCATTCAGTCACAGTTCTTTCTAGAGTATGACTATCGAATATATGTTGGTTAATTCAAGAACCCGGGGAAAAAAGTGAAGTTATTTCATCCCAATTTTGGATTACTTTAATGAAAACTATATATAGCTGATAGAAAAAATTGATGACTCTGCCAACCGTAGTTGGGGAAAGTAAAAAAATGGCGGTTGTTTCAAAACGCTACTAACATCAATTTTTTATTCAAAGCTCTATATCTTCAAAATAACCTACAACACTAAAAAAATATAATAGAACATCATTTAAAGTAGGGCTAATTCCCTTACGTTCAATAGTTCTCGAAATACAGCATTTTTGTCTAAATTATGAAAATTCAATATTTTGCGAATTTATTCTGCAAAATGTCTTGGAAACTACTATACCCTACGAACGGCGTATATTTGAATAATAATATTCGAAATATTATTAGCAATCTCTATCATATTTACCCAAATGAATTCACAAAATATTGAATTTTCATTATGGTAATGAAGTTAAGGCACAAATGTTGTTTTTTGAAAAACTATATCTCAGGAATAATTAGGCATTGAAATGCAACCACTAATTGCAACCACATTGAAGCCAGTTGAATACACAATAATGTAGTTAATAATCTTTACTTTCGAAGTAGCTGCAGTTGATTGATGATATTCACCAAAATAAATTCACAAAATATTAATTTTTTGTCATTTGACATAAAATGTAATTTTAAACGTTAAGAGGTATATTAAAGGCAATATTTTAGAGTATTTAAATAATATACTAAGTAGTTTTAGGAATATAGACCTCCAGATGATTTTTCTGGAATAAAATAACTATCAGGGGACTCAGATTATAAATACTTCAATGCCTATTTATTTCTTAATGACATTGACTGTAACCCCTGTATATTATAGGAAAAATGATTATTTTTCTATCAGAATTTTTTTTTTTCAATGGAAAGAATTCAAAAATTGAAGAAGACTTCCCTCTTACAATGGTCTTAACTGTATATATTTTTCATTAAAGTAATTAAATATTGGAGTAAAATAGCATTTTCTTTTCTCCTCTTGAGCTCTTGAGCTGACAGAGTCTGGAAAACATAAAGAGTCTTCGGATTCCCTCCATAAAAACTATTTTTTATAGATGGTCTACAAGTGTTGTATTCAAGAAGAATCGAGATTGCACTAGTTCGGCCTCGCCCGAGTTAGTCAAATAAAATTGCCTCCCACACGGCTACAAGGACGTGTATGGACTGTCAAGAAGATTATTGCAGGCCTTGAGCAATTTATATCAGATTAGAGAGAACGCGGAGGCTGCGGTTGGAGATTTAGGGCCGGCCTTCTCGAGTGAAATCGCACGGAAACTCTCCGGCCAATCCCAGCATTAGCTCAGATATCTACGTCGTCTTCCTTATTTCTCCTCTTTTCAGTCTGTTTTCTTCTTCGCTTCGTCCGATCCCAATTACCGGATAAAGCTTCGGCTCGGACGAAGATGAGTCTGATGGAGCATGGTTAAATCGTAAGAGAGTGAAGTTGGGTAGGCCTAATATGAGATATATTTAGCCCAAAATAATTCTTTTGTGTAACAACTACATATTTTACAGACAGTTACTCTAATATATATAAAACGAAACTTGTAACTATCTACATGATTGGTAAACACGTAACTATTTACATGATTGGTATGAAAGGAACTTCAAAGACACCACCTTGTTTACAATATCAGAACTGCGTGTGTTGTTAAAAATAAAAATTGTTTAATATTTTTTATAGAATTCTAAAAGCTGGAATAATGTAACTAGAGGGTTCTAAAATAAGTATAAAAAATTCAAAAATCAGATTTTCGCGCATTGTTAGTTACATTGTGAAAGAGTGGGAAAAATTGAACAAACTTAAGGAATAAAATCCAAGAATTAGTATTAATAGTTTTAAGTCAGCCGACAAATGTTCAAGTCCCGGTCATGATGACGGATTCTTAATTGAAATTAAATCCTCTTAACTGTTATAAAAAAAAGAGGATGTTTAATAAACGCTTCGTACATAGATGAATTTAAGCTGAAACGTTGCCAGTAAATATAAGAAGATGGTCAGAGTTGCGATCAAAAAAAGAAAAAAAATAGTTTAAACATATGTGGGATATACTTATTAACAAAAAAATATCTTTAACCTAATGTTTCAGAGAAATTGATGTTTTTGACCTGGGCAGAATAGCCTGCACGGAGTTTAGAGTTTTAAATTATATAATTTTAAAGTTGTATTAAGGTAAGGTAAATTATAAATAATAATGTTAAGTATTTTGAAATGTTTTTGTAGGATCATACATGTAATAAAAGCTGTTTTGTAGTAGATTGTCCCTGAGGATGGCCGGATTGGCCGAAACGTTGGACTTATAAGAGAAATAAAAGGTTTTGAGACTATAATGGATAGAATTTAAATTATTTAGTTTAAAACTATTTTAATGTCCGACGTTTCTCTCCTTTTTGCAGGGCTACATCAGGACCGTTCAAAGCTAATGGTTATAATATTTAAATTTTTACGGTCAATTATATATACACATATATATGATATGTTGCCAGTAGATGTTTTATTAACAAAGTGTTGACTGTGACTGATCAATCTGGGATGCTAGTACACAGCATACTAATCAGACAGACATTCGAAAATATTAAAATTATGAGAGACAGTTGACCGTGGATGACTTATACAAGGAGAAGATGGTTGGGGGTACGGTCAAAATAAAACACAAATAAGTTTATGTAACTTATTTGATCGGGCCAACGAAAATATTAAAAGGGAGGAGAGTGCATTGTTTGTATCAAGCCTAATGCATCGATTCATGGAGTTGACAATGCGCAGCTAGGGTATAAAATATATGATGGAGCGAGATTCCTAGTGAGTCCAGAGTAATGGTTTCGGTCATGCTCTGAAACTGGTTCTTCTCGTCTTCTCAATACTAAGCCTCTCCAAAAAATTACTTGTTACAAGAGGGATGGTTCCTGTACTACCGAACCAAAGCCCTCCTCTCTACGACATTTGCGGCTGGAGATATTCCAGGGACCAACCTCCTTCTTTATAGTTTTCAGCTTACTCGCAGAGCTCTCGTTCCAGATAGACTGCCACCCATCTGTAATTTCCCTTATAAGGGGTCTGCTCTTCTCTATTGGAGTTAGTTTTTCACCAGAAAAGCGGACCCTCCCCGCTCAACATAGTATCAACGCGCACTTGGCGCCTTCGACTATACACACACAGTGCACAATAGAATCAATACCTTAAAATACCCCTGGTAGTAAAAGGATGCATAACATAAACCTACACATTTTCCATGTACCCTGATTTCCTTTTCCTTATTAATGGAGGGTGCGAAAAAAAAGGAAAAAAAAAAGGAAAAAAAAAAAACTATTGGAGTTAAAACGACTTTGCCACGTTCCGGTAGCGTGAGTGCTTTTCTACCTGCTTGATCAGCCAGTTCGTTTCCTGTGATTCCCGCCTGGCTCGGAACCCACATAAATAAAGCCCTTTTCTTAATCAAGTTCATCTGTATATTTTTCTTGCAAATAAGAAATATATTTTATATAAATGTTCTCCTTCTCTGCCTGTATCATCATACTCTGATCAGGATCATTCGCTTCAAATAATATTGTAGGACCCACTATTAGTAATTGCTTCGATCTAAACGCAAGGGTGTTTACAAACCGTGCCGAGCCCTTGGAATCCACGCAATACACTTCCTCATAACATATATATATATATATTTTCCTCTCCAGCAGTTCGGCTATTCTCTTCTTTATATTATTGTGCCGGTGGGTGACAAGCAGCATCTTATTTGGACATTTTCTCAATACTTGAGCTGAGGTTTATGCATCTGCGTTCGTCTGGCCGCCGGTGCCTGTAACTCCACGGAAGGGTGCATAGTTCACATTTGGTTTTAGTGCATTTATCCATTTTGAGCCAGTGAGAACCTTCCTACCATACATGAATCTATTGGTCCATTTGTAAGATTTAAATTAGTGAACACCTATTCTCAGCCTTTTATATTGGCTCCAATCATCAAATGACTTCTCTCTTAAGAACTTTCTTTAAGGGTATCGATGCTTCCATGGAATATATTAATATATTACAAGAAATGGCGTTAAATGTTACTAGATATAAAAATAGACAGCTTTCTATTATAATTTATGTAAAATGTTAATGGCTTGTGTTACTAGGAAAAATCTCCGGTATGAACCTTCTTGATCCAGATCGGTTAGCTGTCGATAGGATGTCCGAGTTGAGGAAAATTTTGGAATGTTGTAGAGAATAACGACCGGCGAGGTGGAGGAATGCTTGGGAAATGGGCTAAGTAATACAGATGGAATCGGCCCTGGCACGCAAACACTGATTGACTTTCTGCAGTTGTACATCCGGCCCGTCCGCGGTTATCGAACGGTTATGCAAGGATCACGAAAAGGAACCTTTTCAAAGTTCTTGATCAGTGGTCTTGGTGTTATATGAGGTGTATGGAAATCTCTAGTATTACTACGAAGATATACAATATAATGTGCATATTAATTTGTTTAAGACAAAGTCTTGTACAAATTTCGTGACATTAAAGACAGTTTTATAACGTGACCTGAGTCTAGTTTTCCATTACAACAATAAAACAAAAGATAAAATGAGTTGATAATACAAAACTATTAATGCAAAATAATTTACTCTATTACATTAAACTTAATAATAATCAGAATTGTTTTTAACTGTATTAACACTACTATTAAAATGCAAGTTACAGAGTGAAAATTATTCCATACTATTACAATGTAAACATGGAGTCTATTCTATTTAACTTCATTGTCATTTTTCCATATATTTGGATATTTTGTAGGTTGCAAAATGCGAGTATGGGTATCTTTAAGATAAATTGTCTATTTTCTTTGATGGTTGGACAATGTAAGAGGATTAGGTACAAACCATTATAGAAATAACTTCTGCAGAAAGGGCTGAGTGGGCTTTCCTCGAAAGGATTTTGCTTCCATGGTATAGTTTGATCCGGGTTTCCTGCTCTTAGTTGGCTGATGCACCTCGATTTTTTTTTAAAGTAAGCTCAATGTTAAATATGTTTCAGGCTTACTAAAGGTTGGGTTACTGTATGAGTTCAATAATCTATCAGTAGAGAAGTATATTTTCAAGAATATCAACTTTATGTTTCAATGAACACATCTCTACATATGAATTAGTGGACTATCATATTAACCTGGGAGACCCTGTTATATTCTATGTCAGGGATTTCTGTGTCTAGGATCCTTAGTCTGTTAAAACGTAGTATAGGGGTCTCTTTTCTGACATTAATGACAGTTTAGCCAAATTGTGGTAGATTGTTATATTATCAATAAATTAAAAAAATGTTTATGTTATACTCCCTTTAACGTCCCCACCAATACTTAATTCAGTTTCGCTCTAGTTTCATCACAACGGTAAGATTGAACATTTCTCTTACTAGTACACTCCTTACGTACCATCTTTTTTTCTTATTTGAGCATTGTTCTCACTTGCACAGCTCTTGCGTTTCTTATTTTAAATCATGAGCCGAGGCAAGAAGATCTTAGATCTTTTACGAAATATGGACTCTTCTACCCCTGATGGAAGAGGGTAGTAATTAATCAATAATTTATTAACTAACTTTATACTTGTGATTCTTGAATATTTCAACTTCTAACTATTACTTCAACTATGTTAGAAGCAAATAGGTCAGACGTTGATTTTTTATTCATTTATTCATTACACAAACCCTATTTATGCACAAAGGTAATTCATTGACAGTGGAACTGTAAAATCAATTACCTATATTTACCTCGCAAAGGTCATCTTAAGTAACCGTTGCCACCAACCGAATATTTTATGCAATGTTCTATTTTTAAATAAAAACTTTTGTAAATACCCTCATTAAGTTATAACCGTTTTTATTTTGATCTCTAATGAACATTAGAAGGTGCTAATGTTTTAGTTTTAACTTATTAATTTGTTAACTATTTAATTTAATTTTAACTATGTTGTTTATTTTAACATATAAGTTTCTTTTTAATTTATTCTTTGTTAAATTGACAAATTACTATTTCACTTTAATTTTTCTTTTTTTTTTAATTATGTTTATGTTTTCATTTACTCGTAGATTTTTTTATTGTGTGGGTATCATACGTTTTAACATTTCATTAATCTATAAATCTAAATAAAGCTTATATGATAAGCTTTACATTTTTGATAAACTGCTAAAGAGAAAAATATGAGTTGAATTAGAGTGGAATAGAGAGGATGAAGGAGACACGCTAAAGAAAAAAAAATTAAATTAGGAAGCAGATGGTCGGAGCTGCGGTGAAAAGAAGACAAAAACTAGTTAACAACAATTTATTTACCGACGTTTCGCCCCACATTGTAGAGCGTCTTTAGGGCTAAAAAAGATACCAACAAAAATATTTTTGAGGATAATAAGATGCAAAAAAAATTATGGTGGGATTAAATTTATGTAAATATAAGTTTAAAAAAATTAAATACAAGTGAACAAAAAGAAGAAATAAAAATAGTTAAAATCTGGGATATACAATGATATGACTACATAAAAAAAAAAAAAACCCTAAACTATTAGGTTATAAATGAAGAGAAAACGTATTAATACGTAAAATAGAAAAGCAAAGAAGAAAAAAAATTGACACACTAAATAAAGAAGTAAGTTGAAATTAAAAAATGTTCGAGAAAGAATTAATAAAAAATATATTTAATAAAAATAAATATTTTTCTTTTATTAGTTACAGATTCTATCACTTAATTTATATTTATTTTTCCTAAATTAGATAATACTTATAGTTATTATTATTGTCATATTTTTATATATTTTTTCGTGTAATTCGCGTATTTGGAAAAAAAAAGTGTAAAAATCTCCCCTCCATTCTACATACTTACGAATTTTTGTCTCTGTTTCAACATCTCTCAATGGGAAGGTGGTTGTTTGTTGTTAAATTTTACGTTGTTTTTTTTTTGTATTTTTATCATTGTCTATCCCATATTATAACTATTTTTATTTCTTCTTTTTGATCACTTTATATATAATTTTTGATAATATTTTCTTTTCATTTATATTTACCAAACTTTAATTTTTCCATTAATTACTTTTTTTTCTATCTTGTTATCAAGCTCTACAAAGTGGGGTGAAAAGTTGGTAAAAAAAACTACTTTCTGTTTTCTTTTGACCGCAACTCCGACCATATTCATAATTTAAAATAATACGGTCAATTATTTATGTATACATAAAATAAATTTTAAGTTTTAATTTGTATTTATATATTGATAATTACAACTGTATTAAAAATTTATACAACAAGAAAATCTAATGTTAGTTATAAAATGACATGATACAAACGTGGAGAATCTACCCATAGGACTCCCCAAAAAAATAAAAAAGACAAAGGGAAAAAAAAGAGATGTAATATAAGATAGTTTAAAAAAACAACACTTTATTGCAATATTTAGTTTTAATGACAAAGAAAACCACAGAAAGGAAAAAAAAATATTACAGATATCAAGAAAAATGTATTTATATTATATCTAATAGCAGATCGGTTTGTATGTTGTGTCTTGTACATATCTAATATCTTTGTGCAGCACTATTTGTAAAATAAAGCCTTTTTTCTTCTAATTTAAATAAGGTTTTAAAAATGTGTTATTTTGAGAATTCGGGAATTCGGGAATTCCGGGGTATCCGGAAAATTTATAAATAACACTGGATGTTATTTTTCCAAAGTATAATGTTTCTATTCATGACCTCAATATAATATGGGATATATTATCGTCTCAGTCGTGTCTTTATTTCATCTGTTTTCATCTCGTCTTGGATCAGTGCCAGTCCTCAGCCAAATGTAAGTATGAAGCTACTCAATAATTTGAGGCAACAGTTGTTTGCCTGTATAAGCAGCCCTACAGGTTTAATATCTTGTAAATGTGATTTAGTATTGTGACAAAGAAGCTTATTTGTGAATAATTGCAGGCATTTGCATCATTGCCAATCACTAAAAGTTTTTGTAGGTATTCCTCACAATTGATAACAAACTGCTGCATAGACTGAAAACGGTTTCGTGACACTGAGCCAAGAATAATAAATACATTATTAAATTCGCATTACAAAACAAAACGAATTATTATTTATATTTTTTATTACCTATTTTTTATTTTTATTAGAAAATCTCTGTGTACAATTGAAGAAATAAATTATATCATTAGCGTATGCCTTCTTTCTTCCATAGTTGTAGAGTTAAGTTAAATAACTACATGGAATTACCTAACTTACAAAGGTGTAATACATGGATGGGGGTATTTTTTTCCTTTATTTTATTTTTATACCTGATCGGCCTGGTGGCCCTTACATGGGGAGAGGATCTGGTGTAAATATAACGTTTTACTTATTTTATCCTATATTATTAT
>NW_027110525.1:26947-35309 GCF_000696795.3 Halyomorpha halys
TATATATATTGTTTTTGTGAATCTCTAGGATCAGTCAATAATAAAATTGTATTTAGGTGACTTTTCTCAACTTTTTTGTTTGAATAGTCACACCAATTGTCTATTACAGTGTATTCTACATTGCTGTGATACAATGAACTCAAGGTTTACACAAGAGGTGAATTGGGTGAAATGAAGGAATCTAAGTGTTTGAAGGAAAGGGTTGTCATGGTTTTTCTAACAGTGATACATATACACATATTTATTAATTACTATCTATACTGTATATATTTTATGGATGAGTCTTAGAGCACTATTGATCTATGATTGAAAGATTGTATTATTGTTGTTCTTTTAGTTAAGATCAAAATTATATAATAAAAAAAGTTCAATTGTTTTCTTCATTATAACTCTTTTTTTCTACATTCCCTATAAAATTTATGTTATTTATTGCATGTTTCAGTCCACATATCGAAATGTAGAGGGAAAAATATTATTATAAAAGATATTGGGGACACACAGGTTTCTAAGGAAGATAAATATAAGAAAATAATTGGAATTATAGTTTTAGACCATCTTTTGGCGTGTGATGGTCTGGTGGATGTTGAGCGAGATACGGACGAACTAAGAGGACGAATAAAATTGTATTGGGCTGCGAGAAGGAAAATGGCGTAATAGCCCACTTTCTGTGGCGTAGGGGAAAAAAAAAAAGTTTTTTTAATTTTATAAAAAATTAATAAGTGGACACATGCTCACGAAATAATTTTTATAACTGGATTATGACCGAAAAGTTCTTTGCATGTAATATGAATACAGAAAAAACAATGAAAACCTTTGGAACTCAAGATGTAAAATTACAAATTTTTTTAATAATTAATTATATTCTTCTTTTTTTCTACTAGTAATTGACCAACAGTCCTAGGTTTCGAAAATTATATTATATTATAATAATTATTGGCTCATCCTTAGTGATTTTAGTTAATTATTATTAAAAACTCATTTTATTTTATACTTTAAAATTATTTTAACAACATTGAATATCTCATATACATATATATAAATCACCGAAAATCGAGAAATACCTTAGAAATATTTAGAGAGTTGCCAAAATCCAGTGTGATTTAATTATTAATGACAATTTGGAGTGCCTATAGAAGAAGGAGGTTAGGTTAATATTTGAAGAGGCCTGGAACTGGAGCTTCTCTTCCAGGCTGGGACACAGCCAATCTTGTCTCCGAGTTTATTGGCCTAAGAACCATCCTCCTGCTGTTCTCTTCTGTCCATCAGTTTTTGTTATTAATATCTCTATTGACGTTTTAGGTTCTGGGTGATTATTTATACACAAGTAAGAAAAATAAAATTAGTATCGTACATTACCTAACACTTTTAAACTAAGTTAACCCATTATCTTTACAATACGGCAGGTAGATCGTACAGTTGAAAAATTATAATTTTACCAAAGTGGTTTAAGATCCAGATTATTTATTTTTTATTATTTTTATACAAATTACGACAAGATGATAAAGAAAATTTAGAAGAGAGGGAAATACTTTATTCATCTATGCTGCCCAAATACATCAGGTTGCTACATACTCAGCATTCTAATCAATGCGTAATCGGACATATATAAATTTCATATAATTACATGGTATAATAAAATAGAAAGAAAACAGTTTTTTCCCCCTACAGTTTTCTTTTACAATCAATTTCAGTCTATACACCAAATACAAACATTTCAATTCATTCTTTTTTTTTCTTTCCCTTTTCTGTTCCTTCAATTTCACCATTTCACAATTTTTTAATTCACCCGATCAACAAATTCACTCTCCCGAATTCACCCTTCCAGATCCTCTCCGGGTGACCCGCTTAACAAATTCACTATTAGACGGCAATGTGAGATCAGACCACTAATAATAGTCACAGCAGTAGATCAGTTTACCAAAACGAGAACAAGACTAACACATAGATTCAAAGGAAAATATAATAAAAAGCCGGTTACAAGTAACACTTGAATGGATAAATAAGTTTTAAAAAAATAAATAAATAATAGTACTAATCAAATAAAATAGTTTAATGGATAAATATGTTACAACACACAAATAGACAGGTCCACAAATTAAAATAAATAAATAATCTCAGCTAATTTCTATGCAGGTGATGGTGTATGATCCCCAGGGAGTCCAAAATAATATTTTCGGCTAAGATAGCATCATCCCCGATGCTAACACCTAGGTCTTCTAAGAAGCTCCTTGTTCTATCTGGTATTGTTCCGCGAGATCCAAACCAGAGGCCTCTCATGGTGAACTATCTCTCCGAAGGTCTCGCGGAATTTTTCCTTAAGGAAAGGGACGCATTTTTCATATATTTCTTTTTTTTCCCTTTCCACTCCACCTTCCTGTTCGAGGTCATTACTTTCAAATCTTACCGTCGGATCCAAGACCAGAGCCGTGCCTCCGAATTTGTAAATGCGATGATGAGATTAAAATGAAATTAATCTTCTTTCAGGATGGAGATAGTTGTCATTCATGATTCGGAGGTTGAATCAAGTTAGTTAGTAATATTGATTTAAATGTGGTTACAAAGGTGAAAGCTCAATTAGAACTATTTCTTTTTCATTCAATAATCCTGTAGTAACTATTTTTTAAATCAAATATTATAGAAAACATTTGATAAAAATCAAAGCAAATATTAATTATTGATAAAGTTTTATAAAGTAATTTGAAACACAGACATATTTGAAACAATTCTCACTCTAATTTAATTTAAAGCATTAGACGATTGTGGTAAATATCGGTATAGACTAATCTTTACTATTTGAAGTCGATGGATTGACTGATGTTAACTTTGGGTAAACCTAAAAAAGCTTCTGGTATCATTTAGATATTTTACATTGAAATTCAAGTAACAATGAAAAGGTGTTTTGTTGACTCATGCCATCAATTCCATGAGCAAGAGTCAATTAGAACAAAGTAACTAAACCCAGCGTAGTACTCGCATTAATGTATCTATATTTTACAGCAATATGTATGTAAAAAGTATTTTTTTTTTGTTTTCAAGTGTAATTTATAAAATCAGACAGGACTAAATAAGATAATTACTACTTGTCTGGTTGACGAGATATTGGCTCGCAGACAATCTGAGCTACGAAGTCTCCTGGAGTTTCTTCTTGTCCCCCAAAGAAGTGAGAACTAGCTCCCCAAGACGAATCGAGGAAGGGCCATTACCCCGCCGATATTAGGCGAGCTCTGCTGACAGGGGCGGTCGACTCAATTACCGAAACAAAAGAAACACTGACCGGAGAAAAACCGCTCCGGTGTCGTCGTCCCTTAGCTCTTCTAATTGAACGTCATTATCTGCCCGACCTCCGTCACGGCCTAATTGGACGGAAGAAATTTCTTGTCTTTATCCCTTCGCAAATGATTATTATGGTTGGAATAAAGTGTTGGTATTTGTAAAGTGTATGTTTCAGAAGTACCATATCAATATATTTTCTTTTAATTATGTTAAAAAATATTATTGCTGTTACCATAGAGAAAGGAGTTTAAGTAAAAAATTTGGATTCATAGGGCTTCTGCTTTGGCTACTATGTATGTTCTCCTCAAATTATGAGGCAATTATCTATAAAATTGATAAACAAAAGATTTTCGTCACTGATTTGTTCATGTAGCATCACTGAAAATATCCCATTATAAAAGCTTCCATATTTTTTTTTTTCTGAAGTTTCGTTATTTTTTTTTTTAATAATCTTATTTAGCTAATAATGATTATATTTTTCCGTGATAGTTTTAGTTTTTTTTTTATTTGTTCATTTATTTTTTAAGTAGAAATTTATACAAACTTTTTCCACAATAATATTCATTAACATTTTCAGCTTGGATTAGGGAGTGTGTCAAAACCTGTCTTCAATCATTTTCCTGCAGTATATTTTAAAGAACATATCAGAAAGAATTAGTTATTTTTTTCTATATATTTCATATATATTATACTTAAATACTAGCCTAATAAGGAATATATTCTTCATTAAATATTCAGATAAATGTTTATATGTATATATATATACCTCTTTACTATTAACATTAAAATGTGTCAGATCGAAGAGAACTGAGACATAACGGGAATGTTTCGAGAAATCCCTAATGGAGTTTTATTGTTCAAGTGTCAAGTAATTTGAAATAGCATTTACTGCAACTTATATTTATTTGAGATTTGAGAAAAAATGAAATATTTTTCACGGACCATTATGTTAATGCTGAAAATTTACGTCGACCTAAACCAAGGGCTCCGAGGGCGTGATCAATATCTAAATTTTTGCTTCAGTTTTGCTAAGAAGAAGAGTTGTGTTATCTGAGCCGCTTGGTATCAACAACTAGCCTGAATAAATAAGCCTGGTTTCTTGGAATAAAGTATATTCTGACAGATAAAGAATGGCATGTTCAGTAAATAAATCTTGGGATTAATGATATCAGTTTTGAGCTAGTTCTAATTACATATCGCTATAATTAGGAATTACTTTGTATAAACTTTTAATTGTAATAGCGGACCACAACTACAATTATAGTGATTGGAGAAGTTTGTCGGGGAGTGCGGTCAGCAAAGAACAACATAAATATACAAAACAATATTTATTTATTGTTTTGTTTATTTATGTTGTTCTTTGCTGGCCGCAACTCCCGACAAGCTTCTCCAATCAGTAATCTACGGTGAACTATCTACACCTCATCACAATTATAGTGATTCATCAAGCGGTACAGATTACAAATAGCAATTTAATTTCATCGTTTTATACCTGCACCGGTTTAAATTACATTTTTCTCAACTCTCAATGGCTTCTTTAAAATCAACGTGCCAATTTTCAAAACAAAAAGTGTGTATAGAATAGAGACTTCTAATTATTTTCTATTATTTAAAAACACACAAAAATGAAATAAATTCCAAAATCAAATCAAACTTTTCTTATGTCCGTAGGAAGTGAACCAGCGAAGTGTCAACTTAATTCAAAGTAAAAGTGAAGCAAAAAAGTGGAGTGTGGGAAGCCACTCCCCGAAGTTCAGGTTTATGTTGAGATTAATTTTAATGACGGTCATTGGTAATCTGTAATCAGGTAGCTAGCTACTCCTTTTACACGCCCCGGGCGTTATAGGCCCGCCTTTTCAGCTTCATTTTCCAGGCAGCTTTCACCCTCCATTATCATCCTTTCTTCAAGATAGAACAGTTCTGTCAACTTTACAAATTTTGTTCCTTGCAGTAATAACAATCATTGTTTATTTTTCAAGGATTTACCAGGTGTTTTACCAATTTTTTCTGTCATAGATTAAATTTTTACAAGCGAAAAGAATAAATTATCTCAAAACAGTGTAAATTTAATCAGGAAGGATTCTAGACTATGGAGCCCGACATACGTTTACTTTTTATGAGATACCAAGCAGTAAAAATCATGTGCATGTCTTTAAAAATTAAGAATTATGTATATTTAGATTCGCAATAAACAAAAAATATATTTGAACATTATTTTAGCATGTGCCTACAAGAGTAAAGTGAAACCACGATATAGAAAAAGCACTTGCAATCCATTTCAAATGTTTAATAATCTTATTTCAAACTTTTTTATGTAATCCATCTGTATTATACCTAGCATGATCAATCTGAACGTACATCCTAGGTTTTAATGTCAATCTGACTGACAGCATAGGGGTCTCTTAATAAACATAAAATTTTAAAAAACACTGTATGCGTAAGAAGTGCATCTGAATAAATATGTCCTTTTACCAGTTAATGCCTCTGTAATATTCTAATGATCCTTTCTGCGGATGAATGTATACAATAAATACGTAAATAAATTTGATGAATTATATAATTATGATTGAAGTAATATGAATACATAACTACTTCATTGAACGAACGCTTAGACATCTTTTATCATAAGTTTTGTATTATTTTTTTTTTGCTGAAGATATTGATGAGAAACTTCTATAACATCGTAATAACACTTATAAAGCAGTTGACAAATAAACAATTAACTCAGTGATAACCACCCTCAACTGTAACATCTTAATACCAGCTATAACCCACAACCATCGTAACTTCCAGAAGATTTCCAGTTAAGAGGCATTATTCGATTACCCGGGCGTCTGGCTCTGGAAGGAGAGTTATCGTAACTCCACAACGAGGCCGAGTGGGTTTATTGCGGGCGAACATTTGGAAAGAATATCAACTAGACAAAGGAGGGGAAATGGCCTGGAAGAAAAATAAACTACATTTTAATGACCGGCTCGTTAAAGGAGTAATTCAGCTCTGATTTACGAGACGGTTCGAGCCGAGAATTTGAGCGAGTTTTTAATTATCAGCAGGACAATGACCATTATTAAGGGTAATTAAGTGTAGCTGTTGATAGGAAGGGGGGGGGGCAGTGGGGTACCCTCTGTTTGTGTTTGGGGTCGTCGTTAGAGGTCGCTTTAACGACGTAACTCTCCGTCCGTCTCAGAATGAACGGATTTAATCCGAGATCCTTGTAATGAGGATAACAATGGCATGGAGAAAAGTTTCGGATAATGTTTTTTGTTTTTAAGAAAAGTAAGAGGTAAAGAGTAGAATATCCCAATGGATGATGTTATAGTTCTAAATTATAGATTAACTAGAAATCCACCATGATAGTGATTGATATGGATTTTACTTACTAAAATGTATTGTGGTAATATTAGGATACCTAATATTACATCAGACTGCACCACTCATAACTTTTTACCTTATCTTTTGTTAATGGCTGTACTAGCTCAACTTATATATGTTCCAATATAGAAATAGTAATGTGGATAGCACGAGGGGGAGGAATAGATAGGATAAAGTAAATGAATATAGCAAATAATGAACGATATAGTAAAAGTAGACTGTTAGGATATAGGGACAGTCACAAATATATAAATCACAATGACGTAGTTTGAATTGGTTTGTTCAATTTTTTTTTTTTCCACGACCCAAGTCCAGAAAAATCTAAGCTTGTACAATGTGGTTTTTGTTGTTATCACTTTTTTGTCTAAAACAATTAAAAAAATCATGATTGTTATCAATTTATCTGAAATCTCTTTATGAAAAACCTTATGACATTAGATAAAAAGAATACAAAACAAAATGATAGTCAAACACAAAAAACATGAAATTTTAATTTTTTTTTATCCGGATACGGAAAAGCCAAAAGCCCTGGAGTGTCTCATAATCTGATCATTCACTATTTATAAAGTATAAATAAATAGTTAACTTAGTTATATCAGACTAAGTTTTGGTCATGTGAGAATATCTTATAGAATATTTGTATTAGAAAAAAAAAATTTTCGAGGCTAAAGAAAACATCAAACTAAAATCAGAAAAATTTCAGTAACTTCTGGTTTTCTGAAATTTCCAGATGTGACAGACTCCGCATTTACTCTTATGCGTCGGCCAAAAATAAAAAATAAAAATCTATTAACTTTTTAATTATCATTTTAAATGTCCTTTCTTATAAAACAAAAAAAAAATTGTTTACATTTTATTACTTTTGTCTTAACAAAATGTGATCTTATCATTGGATAGTAATTCAATATTAAATAATTTTCAAACAATTGTTAACCATTGTTGAGTGAGGTTTTTAATGGTTTGATAGTTATGATGTTTTTCCCCACGTTAAAAGAAATATAAACTCAAAATTAAAGTAAAATTTTAGGTTTATATTTGGTTTGATTTCGGTTTAACCAATAGCTAATTGGTTAACCAATTAATATTAACCAACCTTAAATTATTCCAAGATTTGTTTTGTGGTTTCTGTGATCTATAATCACATCTGAATAAAAACTGAAACCTCTTGTAATTAAAAAAATCAATTGTTTTCTAACTATTGTATTTAGAGAACATTTACAACTAAATAAACTATAATAACAATTTAATATAATAATAATTAATATAATGTAATAATAATTTTAATTTTTTTCACTGAAATCTTTGTATTATCAGACTAATATCTAGGACCAAATAGAAATCTTGGTTTAAAACTTTGGTAGGCCACTGCCAACAAATGAGCTTATAAATATTGATATTAATATTTAGTTATCGACTATGTACAAATTAATTAATATGATAGAATAAATACTCACTTGCTATGAGAGAAGATACGACAGCAATTGTGAAGATATTGGCCATGCTCCTGCCTGCAATAGTCATCATTTTTCCTGATCACATCTCAAAGTAGGCCTGTCAACATTAATAATACTTAATTATATATGATTTATAAATATATATAATTATTTTTTGTAATATTTACACTGTTTTCAGTCTGTTGCCATGTCGTGATAGTATGTTTGCATAAAGCAAATATAAAATTGTTTGTATATATAATAAATATTGGTTGCACATTGTA
>NW_027110525.1:35359-39512 GCF_000696795.3 Halyomorpha halys
CAATAATTCTAAAATCAGCAGATTTTTTAAATTATTGCTTCTATCATAATACTGGTAATATTATTCATTATACTTTACTGAACCTATTAATTTAAATAATTAGTTAATTTCTAATCTATTAAATACGAACATAGATTCAATTTTATTGAAGAATCAACCTTATTCCAATGACACGATTTTTCGAGAAGTGCGCATTTATTCATACATTTATGTGAGTATTTACAATACACATAGGCAACAGTTATTTTACAATTTTAAGTTTTCAAAAATATGGAGTACTGTGAGTATCATACAGCTTTCAGTTCCGAATCTATTTTGAGTTGAAATTAATCCCTTAATAACCAGGCAAATGAAAATAAAAATATCTTCATTGCGTTTTACTACTTTATATGTTACTTACTAATTTTGTTAACATAGTATACATCTAAATGGTATATTATACATCTATATTATTACTATTGTTTTCTGAAATTCGTTTTCAGGAACCAGAAAAATATTTCTTCTTCAGTTAAATACTGAACACTTTCATAGATCATATTTAGAAATTTTTATTAACTCTAACAGTGTCTTTATAAAATATTTAAAATAGGAAGAATATAAGATAATTTAATGCAATATGAAATTTATTAGTTAATTATTATTAACTTATTAATAAAAGATGATTTAGTGTAATAAAGAATAAATCTAGCTGATACAAAAAACGAAAAAACGAATCACGAAAACGACCCTTATAAATATCGTATTCATGACAATTTTAGCTATTATTTACTACAATAGCTAAATATTGACCAACTCCAATTACATGCCCTGAAATCAGGACTGTAGCGTTAATTACAAGTTCGGCCATTACATTATTATACAATTAATTAATTACAATTAAACCTATTTTAATTAATAGATAATACCAAATAGGTTTAATTATCTACTTAACATCAAGATATTAAATTAATTACCTTTTCTAATACTTAAAAATCTTGTCTAAGGCACAACATGTTTGGTAGCCCACAAACATCTGATAACTCCAGAAGTACTACCTACTCCATCTACATTTAATATTCCGTTTGAAACGTCCAAGGTACCGCAAAATAGTAAATAGTCAATAGCGTTTATTCCATTACCAATTTCCACAAAGGAATAACAAGCCTTATTTCGAATTGAAATTGGCGAAACGACAAATCGAAGTTTAATGTTGGCATGATATTAGGTCGGACATGAAATACGAAAAGAATTACCAGTTAAATGTAGACTAATATTATTGACCAATGCTTTTAGTTGCTGACAATTCCAAAAATACATTTATTTCCGTCACGGTCATTTCCATGAACAGGGCTTTGCAATTATACTGGCTCATTTGCTGAAGCGAAAAAAAAATATGAAAGGAATATGGTCCGGGTGCGGTAAAAAAAAACTCAAATAGTAGAAATATACTATTTTAATGAGCCAACGTTTCGCCCCACGTTGCAGGGCTTCTTCAGGGCTAAAAAGGATACAAACACATAGTTACATAAGGAAAACAAAAACATAAGTGTAAAATAACAGGTGTATAAAATGTAAAAAAGTAAGATATAATAAGAAAAATTGAAGGTAGTAAATGTAAAGGGTAATAGTAACAAATAGATAAGAAAAGAAATATTAAAGAAAATACAAATAAAGAGATGTAAAAAGAAAAAAGAATACAAATCAAAAAGAAACAAGTAATTACTTACACACATTGTATCCCATTATTTTATACTTTACTTTTACTTTGTTTCTCTATCTGTTTTTATGTATGTATTTAATGTATATTTCCATTTATTGTTCATCTAATTTAAATACTGTTCTATCATGTTTACTTTACAAATTGTTTTCGTTATTGTGGCACAACTGCCGTCCCCACTCCTCCCATTACCAACGGTCATTTTTGTTTTGACTGCCGTCAAAATAGGTATGCATTCTGTCTCATCATTTGATTTGTATTCTTTTTTCTTTTTACATCTCTTTATTTGTATTTTCTTTAATATTTCTTTTCTTATCTATTTGTTACTATTACCCTTTACATTTACTACCTTTTATTTTTCTTATTATATCTTACTTTTTTACATTTTATACACCTGTTATTTTACACTTATGTTTTTGTTTTCCTTATGTAACTATGTGTTTGTAACTTTTTTAGCCCTGAAGAAGCCCTGCAACGTGGGGCGAAACGTTGGCTCATTAAAATAGTATATTTCTATTATTTGAGTTTTTTTTTACCGCACCCGGACCATATTCCTTTCATCTTTACACACGGTAAATCAATAATCTTCCAGAAAAAAAAAATATCTTTTTCCAGTGATTATTAATTTACCAATTTAAATAATCATCTCATCACAATATTCCATTTCTTTTTTTATATTTTCTAAAGCTAATACTTCCAGATAATACATTTAATGATGTATAATAAATCAATTAGCGTTGTTAAAGTTATAAACGATTTCCAATGTTATTAGATTCTTAATCATCATTTCAGCTCTGGTGGAACTCTTGTTTGATAATGTACCATGTCAAAGTTTCTTTTGAAATTTGTTATTTCGTTCTTATATAATTTATTCTTGTTTTCTAACAATACATTTCCCACAAGAAGAACAATAAACAGAATATATATAATTAATTTCGATTCATCCCCCTGTATCAGCATGATCACCTACTATGTCGGGAAAATCAAACACTCATTAACAAGTTAAGCGTACACGCTTGTTGGCTAAGTTTTACGCGCTCTATAGAATGTTACCATTTATAAATTATGGTCCCAACTTGTCCTATTACTGTGTTGACATAATAAAAGGTGTGTTAGAAGTTGTAAGTAGGTATGCAAATTTTAAATAAAATGATTACCAAGTATTGTTATGAGCTGAATCCAAATTTTATAACTATATTTAGGTAGGATTTTGGTCCATAACATTCTATAACAGGATTTTCAGTGTAGTTAACTCAAGAGTATTAGTATACTTTATGACACTAGATTTTAGATTTCAGATTAAATTTAGATTTAATAAAATTAGATTTAGATTTTAGATTGAACTTCTATAAGAAGTTTTCAAGACTAGAATACAATCCAAGATGACGTAGATGTAATCTTAAAAACCTCTATAAATTATTTTAATTTCCATAATACAAATATTTAAATAATATTATGTAGATACATAAGGTAAATTCATTAAGTGCTTAGGATGTTAATGTATACCTCAAAAGCAACAAAAAAATCATTATAAATAATGGTCAAATTTACACAAAAGGACAAAGTACAAAATACCAAAATCATTATATTATCATATCAAATTATTTCGGTTTGGTTTTTTCGAGCGTCACTTTTTTTTAATAAAAAGCCAGAACTAAAAACATATTTGAGGTAGGTTATTCTAAATAGCAGGACCATGCATTTATAAAAATAAATTAGAATTAATCATTGTTAAAAACATTCAAAGAGAGCTTTTAAATTTTAGTTTTTCTATCTATCAATCATAAAATACATAAATTACTATATATTAAGATAAAAACAAACAGAGTTTTATGAAAAACAAGCTTATGAAAGACCTACGCCACTCTTCTTTCTAACAATTATTTAAATAAATTTTATTTCATTATCTGCAAAGTTTGTTTATGAATTTAGTTGAATTTATAAGGTTTTATATACTGAGGTATGTAGAGGCACAGAAGTGACGCTGTTCTACTATCTCAAAGGGCTTCGAGTTTGAATACGGCTACGACAGATAATTATTTATTCTGTGATTGTGAGTAGGTAGGCAAATTTTATATAAAATGATTACCAAGTGTTGTTATGACCTGAGTCCAAATTTTATAACAGGTTATGGAATCAACTGTGGGTTCCGGAGCCCTCCTGGAGTGCGCCAAGCCTCATGAAGTGGGGTAAAATCTGGTGGTTGGACCTGTTCTTGAAAAAATAACCTCCTTTTATTACCGCTGTTCTAGAAACTGACCCTTCATGGGCTATTGTGGTTCACATAATAATCTTACTAAGCTCTTCAAATCGTTAATTCATTGTATTCTTCTTTTTACAAATTGACTTAAAGTAATAAATATGTTTAATCTAGTAAGAAATAAAAATCATTGCTAAAATTTACATTACAAGTTGACGAACTTTCCCTTTCCTTAGAACCCATCTATTCACTTTTAT
>NW_027110525.1:41447-45871 GCF_000696795.3 Halyomorpha halys
TCATTCTACTACCTGAAAATTTGTAAACGCTCGCCAGATAAAAATCTCACTATATGAACCTTGTAATTATTCTTAGGGGACATACGTCCCAGAATAAAGTTATTTTTTCATTTTCATTTTCATTACATTATTATAGATTGTTTAGCAAACCCTTTGTTTTTTAAAAAATAAAAACATATATTTCTATTTTATGGAGATTTTCATCTACTTAATATTTTATTTTATATATTCGTTATAAACAAACATTTTTTTTTGTTCTTACCTTTACCTAGAGCTTCTCCTTAGTTTATCTCCTAGCTATTCTGAACCCTGAAAGATCATATTTCAGTTCTGCAGCTATGTCCTCAATGCTATGGTCGACGTCGAATCCATACAAATTGAACTTTTTCGAAGTCTTTGTGCCACGATCTGCGAAGAAGTGGAATTAGACTGCTTCGTTTGATCTTAGTACAAAGTGGCTACCTAATAAAAAGTGTAATTTCGTAATTTATTACAAAATTTCCCATTGCATCATTTACTTACAAAACTGAAACTGAATCTCAGCTTATTCTGTAATAGATATCAACTTAAATATTCAAAGTTTGGTAAACAAAGTTCAATTCATGTTTCTCTTCAAAAAGAGGAAGATCCGTCCTCCAATTGAAGGCTAATAATTTTTTTTTTTAATTTCAATTAATTCAGGGTTTTACGAAAAACAAATTCAAAATGGTTTAACAAAGACAAAATCTGCATTTTGTTTTTAATTTGATTAAGATTATTATGCAACAATTTAGAATTATCTAACTCAAATAGTTTTTTTAGTTATTGATTTTAATACAGAAAAAAAATCAAGCTCTTTTAAGCATTGTTAGCTAATTTCCCAGAGAAAGAGCACGTACAATTTACATCATTATACAATAATCATTTTAACTATATGACCATGGTGTACAAATTTAGCAACGAACAAAATTAGAAATTTTTCAAAACGTCTAGAAAAGTATGTTTAATAAATTTTTTTGAATTTAATTTTTTTTTTAAGGTTTTGAAAATACGCGATACGTTCAAAACTTTGACCATATGACATTTAGGAATGGCAGCTTTAAAATCAAATGTACTTGGACGTTAAAAGCTCATATAAATTAAGGCTCTAAGTTGGTTTTATTTCGGAATAGTTAAGTCTTAGAGTAGGTTTTAGAACGTTCAATCCAAGGCTGCTCAATCCCTAAGGATTTAAATTATTTTCCTAGTTCTTCGGATAAATTCCCATCATTATAATGACAGCAAAAACAAGTTTAGAAACATCTTCCTCAATCCCTAATTCACCTTCCACACTGCGGACTCAATGAGTTACAGCCGAAGTTGCCTCGATGAACTAACAAGAATCCAATTAATAGGTTCGAGTAATTAGAGTCGAAGGAACTGTCCAATAATTATTCAAGTTCGCCAACTCTGTGGCCCCTATTTTCGGAATTATAATGCCAACAGGTGCTCTCCTCCCACTCCCCCCATCAATCCTACATTTTATCTCCAGTCATTGTGATTATAAAAAATAATTTCGTTCTTAAATTTAATTTGAATCAATTAACGCGAATCAACAGCGAGGTATTTATTTGGGATGAGTTCCAATTATGAAAGGAAACAGTGGTGACGTATTTCCCCGAAAAAACAAAGCAGAAAAAAATACATGTTATTCGGGATATGAAACACTCTCAGTACCTTGATTAGAATAAATAAAGATTTTTTATGGCTGTACTTTGACAAACACGAGCGTTATTGGAAGAGAAATTTAGATTTTATTACTGTCACAAAATATCATTTAATTTATTAATTAATTTTTTGGCGGAAAAGGATTCGAATCATTTCTATACGTGGAATTGCAAGAAAAACAGAGGAAAATAACAAAATGGACTAGTATGACTGTAACATGCTGTGTTACGGTTTTGATTGCAATTTTTTTTTTTTTTATAAATATCTATTCAAAAACAATATCAGAATTTATTAATTTATAAAATTAAATTGATATTTCTATTATTAGCATAATAGGTATGTTTGCAAAAGCGACTTTTGACTGCTAAGAACAGTACGGAAAAAGCGCAGTACAGGTTTTAAGGGGAAAATTCCGTTCAATTTTGACAGTCGAAAGCGGTAGTTAGAACAGACCTAATAAATTAATGCAAATAGTTAATTGTAGAAAGATGGTTCGGGTGGTGGTCCAAAAATTTATAAAAGGATATAAAAATTGATAATATAATAATTTATAACTGGGAAGAATCTCTAAGTATGAGAGGGAAATAAGATAACAAATAAAGGAGAAGATGATGGACAATTTGTCTAAAACGTCATCAAGATAAAAAAAAAAAAAAATTAATATAAAGATTGAAGTAAGAAAAAATATGGACTTTCCTTAGAAATATATCAATTATAAAGATATATATCCATAGCAAAAAGTTATGTATGAGTTTTAATTTGAAACTCTCAAATATATATTTCCAATAGAAAACAGCTGAAAACCATCTACAGATGGTAAAACAAAATAAACCAGTTCAAACTGACAGAATGACAATTACAAGTTTGATATCGCTGGAAACGAACTGGAAGACGTAGAGCCAAACAACCACTTGCTCTTCCTGGACAGGACATGGCAATTCAGACACCTCGACAAATAAGTCTTCCGGTGAGGATTGAAGTATCAGCTAGTTGGCAAGCCATGTGGAATGAAAGTACGCCAAGAAAATGAAAAACTATTTAAAAACGACTTAACCATGGACCACGTAATACCTTTCCAATCGAAGTGAGGAAGTCGCAATAGCTAGATTGAGAATATGCCATACAAATATAACTCATTTATATCAATAGGAAGCCACCACCATAGTGCCAATATTGTAATAGTACACATACAGTCAGCCAAATACTTGAGGAATGTAATTTCTCTGTCACGAACTTGAGTAGATTAGGAGTGGGACCGGGTGTGTCAGTGGTCCTAAATGATAACGAGAGAAACATATTGGTTTTAATATTTGTAAGAAGAAATAATATTTTTAATAAGATTTAAAATTGAAATTCAAACATATTTAAAAAGCACATTGGAATGCTCATTAAAAAAATAATTATCTTAAATTTCAAAGAGTTCTGAATCTTGGAATTTAAATATAAAATATGAAACTCGGGCGTTGTATTTTACCCGCTAAAGCCTTAACGGACAACAAGTCTGACTTTATATATGTGCTAATTTGAAAAAGAGTAGATCAGTAAAAATCATAATTTATTAAAACAATTTTGATCCTTTTTCTCTCAACTTTATTCTTTTTCAAACCTCCAACGTTTCGACCACTTAGGTCATTTTCAAGGATTCCTACAAACAGCTCCTTTTAATTACTTTTATAATAATTTCCTTCACTTACATACTGATTTCTTTGGTCTTACCTTATTTTGTTTTCATTTTTTTCTTTAAATTCTTTAAATGCCGGCTAATTGCCTTTGTCCCATCTTTAAATAATTAATCATTAAAATAATATCACAATAACATTATAAAAATTTTTTTTCTTTTTTTATAAAAATTAGATTCCTACTTACAAATTCTTCTATAAAATCTCTTCCCAAATTTAAAACTTTTACTAACCACTCTTATTATTACTATTTTTATTTGCAAACTCCAAACAAAGCCTACCTTCAACAGGTTAGAACTCTGTTATCATCTTATCATATAACATAATTTTTTCTTTAAATATTAATTTACATTTTCAATTTAATTTAATTAACATTTATTCTTAATTTTTCGTCTTACACCATAAACATTTTTTAATACATTTAAATTCTATAATTAGTTTATTCCTATTTTATATGTATTTCATTCAGATATAAATTTAACCCCCCTTTTCTTTAATTTATTTTTTAATTCATTTATTTCTCTATTCATACTTTTATTATTGCATTTTTATTCCATTCACATACTTGTACTATTTTTGGATTTGAACATTTTTTTTTTAATTTTCCATCTTTTTTGTATACAATTATTACATATTTATTCTGCTTAAAATTTCTGAATAGTGGTGGTTCAGTCCTTTGGAATCTGATTTGAAATTGACAGTATAATTTATATTTTATGAGATATAAATCGATTCTAATATCTTCCTTCTATAATTATTATTCTCTTTATGAATGATTTGGACATTTTCAAAATCAAATTTATGTTTATTCTGAACAACATGTTGAACCAATGCTGTTTTTTTGGGTTCTTTTTCCCTATTCTTTATATCATATTCATGTTGATACATCCTGTCTTTTATATATTGTTTTTTTTCACCTATATATATGGCTGGACAATTAATGCATGGAATTTTATACACTAATCCTGATTGATATTTATTGTCTATTGGGTCTTTTGTTTTGCTATAAAATTTTTTTAATTTATTGCTTGGTTTGAAACTCAATGATATATCTTCCAT
>NW_027110525.1:46154-46973 GCF_000696795.3 Halyomorpha halys
TCCAGCATCTTATCCTTATCTGTTTCTTTTATTATACAGAAGATGTCATCAACATATTTAAATAAAACCTTCAATTTTACACCTGATTCTTCAATTGCTTATCAATTGCTTATTATTTATTATCAAGTTATCAAGTCATTCATTACTAAACCAGATAAGTATACACTCAGTAGTCCATCCATCGGAAGGCCTCTATTTTGGCGGTAGATCTCACCATTATATTTAAATATTCCATTTTCGCAACATAATTTGATCCCATCCAAAAATAATTTTTTGTTCTTTATTCCAGTATCTTTTTCAATCTCTTCCCATCTTTCTCCTATAATATTATAAACTACTTTCAGAGGAATATTTGTAAATAATGACACCGCAACATAACTCACCAATATGTCATCATTTTCTATCTTTATTGATTTCAGTTTTTCTTTTACCTCTATAACATTTTTAACATCTATATTTTCATCCTTAAATACATATTTGAAACTATTTTTAAAAAATGTTTGTAAATTATGAATTGGCCCATTTATACCATTTACAATTACAAAGGTTTATCTGCTTTGTGCAATTTTATTAATCCAAACATTCTTGGATGGTGGCAATGTTTGTTAACCAGTTGTTTTTTTATTTTTTCATTTATTTATTTATTCTTATTTAGTTTTTCTACATAATTTATTACACTTTTATTTATTTCTGATAAAGGGTCTATTCTCAACTTTCTATATGTATTATCTTCATTTAGGATGTTTTCCATTTTCAAATTATAATCTCCTTTTTTCATTATAGCTACCCTTTTTGTTTTATCAGATTTTATGATCCATA
>NW_027110525.1:48335-50002 GCF_000696795.3 Halyomorpha halys
TTATAAAAGTAATTAAAAGGAGCTGTTTGTAGGAATCCTTGAAAATGACCTAAGTGGTCGAAACGTTGGAGGTTTGAAAAAGAATAAAGTTGAGAGAAAAAGGATCAAAATTGTTTTAATGAAACTAAACCACTCTCAAACAAATATATTAATAAAAAATAAATCTAATATTGTGAACTGGGATCCAAGATGGCAGTGTTCAAGACAGCTTTTGGAAAAATAAAAGAGAAATTTGTGACAATGTTTTCAGATGTGGAAGCAGAAGTTGATATAATGTATCAATTACCAATTTCTTTCATTCATCGATGTTATAATTTCAACAATTAAACGAGAAAAATAAACATTAAATGTGTATTTTGAATTTGAATACTTTAAAACCTTCCAATAAATAAATAATTCTTATATTGGAGAGTGGTATTGACAAAAAGGGCATCGGAATAATTTTATCATACCATTTCAGGAAAATACCCTTAGCCATAGAAAATCTTTATTTTCATTATAAACGTTATTATTGGGAGGGACATTCCTGTTGGCCAAATTATTTCAAACCACGCTCGGGATCAAATTAAACATTCCAACGATTCACCGACGGTCCGCTGTTGGGAATAAAGAAATACTCCTAAAGCTCTCGGGCTCCTTGTTTAGCGATAACCAAACGGGATTTATTTAAAACTTCCATCTCTTTATTATTATGGCTAGGGGAGATCTGCCGGCGGAGATTAATAGCCAGAATTACATTTGAATAATAAACACTGAGAGCTTCTCAATTATCTGAAGAAGATAAGGAGGTCCTCGGGAGAGCGTGTCTCTGGAAATAGTTTATTCGAAAGGAACAAGTGCCTAGATAGAGTTGTAAATTAATAATTCGTCAGTAACTTCACGTTCTATTCCAAGATGTCTCTATATAAGTTATGACGTCATTATCTTAAAAATAAAAACAAAAATCTGGTGCAGTTCGCGCTTCACACAACGTTCACTTACCACCCTACTTTGAATTTAAAATAATCCTGACTTGTTACATAATTGAACCCCAATGACAACAGTTTTAAGAAAACTATTCAATTCAGAAAAATATTCAATATTGAACTGTTATTGAATCATTGCTGAAAATATTAAGAACGATGTAATTGAGTTTAATGTCTCCAGGAAGGCTCAAATATAGTTGGAGTGAAATTAAAAAAGTAATTGGAAGAAGATAGTTGAACGTATGAAGTAGATTGGAGGAAGATAGTCCGGGTGGCGGTCAATAAAGGTATCAATAGTAAAATAAAACTATTTATTGTTAACCTACGTTTCGCCCCAGTGTGCGCATGCGCTAGTTAGCAAATGAACATATGCTACTTCGTGTCCCACAATAGACTATTTTTCAGTGAACTAAAATAAAAAACAGTAGTGAAAAAACAGTGTCAGTGTAATAATAAGTGATACTGCTCACATGAGAGCTAAAATATAGGTGAGTTGTCGCTTATTTATAAACTTGTAGTGAACAGTGTATGCGTTCCTCAATACCAACAGCAGCCATAAACTCGTATTAGAGATAACAACTCCAGCCTTTGTCAGTTGCTCACTGGCTGGCATTGAAGCAGACATCCTCATGATCGTCGCACATATAACTATTTATGTAAACTCGTTACGAGAGAATTGTCCAACCATCGATCCGAGTCCTT
>NW_027110525.1:51882-56341 GCF_000696795.3 Halyomorpha halys
TTTTATTTTAGTATGTATGAGATCATTTATCAATATTACCTATTGCCCAAAACTGTGTGGCAGATTGTAATATCTATCAATAAATAAATCTTAGATTCTTCGGTAAAAAAAAAAAAAAAAAAAACGTTTCGCCCCACTTGCAGGGGTTCGTCAGCAACTGAGTTGTTGTACCCAGTACAACCAGTACCCCCAATCAAACCCAGGGGGGGGGGACAAGCTACGGTTGTTCAGGTTGTGACATTTCAACATGGAAAACGCGAATGAAACCAAAATTTTAAGAAAATTATAAATAGTTATAGCTTTGCTTTATTGGTTATCAGAATTATTTTTTTGAAAAAATTGAATTTATATTAAATTAATACTATTCTTTAACTTCTAGTGGAGGGGTGTGGGAGGAGTGCTACCCAGCTGAGTATGCCATGTCTCCTAAAATGGTCTGTTTCTCCATGTGCACCCAGGTCAAAAAATAAGAGTCTCACGAAACTGAAATTATATGTTTAAAGCAGTTGTTTCCCTAGGATAGTTACAGCAACCTTTCCGGTAAAATTGAACAACCTGGAGTGCCACTTAATATTACCTATATTTTATTCTTTTTTAATACGTTATAAAAAATACTTGATTTGGCTCGGTAAATCAATGTAAAATTAAGTGTTCTTTAAAATAAGTTAGGTCTTATATTAATTGAAATAGTGTGAGAAAGGATGGGTATTTAAAAAAAAATCATTTAATGTACCTTTAAATTGTTTAAATAAATGAAAAATGGATAAATATAAACTATAAACGATATTGATAATTAACCTTAAGAGGTAAGGGGAAAAATATGATTTCCTCTTTGGAAATACATCTCTGAAAATAAGAGTTTTAATACAGATTTATTAAAAAAAAAATCTATAAAATAATATAATATTTAAATAGTCCAAATTCGTATAAAGTAATGAAGAATGATAAAAATAAGCCTAAAGAAAACAGGAGTTTAATGTTTAATTGGCAATTCCATGCGAATCATTGTTATTAAATGATTACTTTATCAGATTGGAGAAAGATAGCCGGATGGCGGGCAATAAAAGTATCAAAATAGTAAAATAAAACTATTTATTGTTAACCTACGTTTCGCTCCACTTGCAGGGCTTCGTCAACAACTGAGTTGTTCTGTACAACCATTAGACAACCCTGACAAAACCTTGCAAAAAGGGTAATAAACATTAGTTAACAATAAATAGTTTTATTTTACTATTCTGACACATTTATTGACCCCCCATCCGGACTATCTTCCTCCAATCTGAAAAAGTAATTATTTAATAACAATGATTCACATGGACATGCCAATTAAACAATAAACTCTTGTTTTCTTTAGGCGGTTTTTTATCATTCTTCATTATGTACTTTATACGAATTTATATGGTGCGTATTATTTTATAGATATATATTTTTTTTTCCAGCAGTTTTTAATAAATCTGTATTAAAACTATTATTTTCAGAGATGTATTTCCAAAGAGGAAAACATATTTTTCCTCTTAACTCTTAACGTTAGTTATAAATATCGTTTATAGTTTATATTTATCCAGTTTTCATTGCATGTAAAAATGTAAGATGGCTAATTACTTTAAATAAGCAATCTTAAAGTTACATTAAATGATTTTTTGAAAAACCCATCCTTTCTCACACTATTTCAATTAATATAAGACCTAACTTATTTTAAAGAACACTTAATTTTACATTGATTTACGGAGCCAAATCAAGTCTTTTTTATAACGTATTAAAAAAGAATAAAATATAGGTAATATTAAGTGGCACTTCAGGTTCTTCAATTTTAACGGAAATATTGGTGTAACCATCCCAAGGAAACAACTGCTTTAATGCAAAACATTGCTTTTAGACCATTTTAGCTCTAGGGCAGCTCACCCCTCCCCCCACACTAGAAGTTAAACGATAGTATTAATTTAATATAATTTTTTTTTTAATCAAATAAGTGTGAAAACCAATAAAGCAAAGCTATAATTATTTATAATTTTCTTAAAATTTTGGTTTCCTTTGCGTTTTTCATGCTGAAATGTCTCAACTTGAACGAACATAGCTTGACGCCCCTAGTTTTGATTCTGGGTACGCCTTTGTTAGGGGACTAGGTCATTCATACTCAGAGATCTCAGAACGTTTATTTCTGTCGCACCCTCCAATTGAAAAAATTTCACGATCGCAGTTCTTTTCCTCACAATGTTTTTCATATATAGGCAAGATATAAATATTTTTATTCACTTACGAATATTGACCGATCCGTTAGTCTGATATCGTTTTCATGTCGCCATGGTTATTTGAAAATTAGTTTATTAACTCACTTAACTCATATATCAGCCTTTTATTTGACAGGCTAACTCCACTAAATCATTTTGAGTATTTTAATCAAAGATTCAATAATAATTTAGCATTGAATGGTAAAGAGTATAATGTAAATTTTTATATATTGTGAAGCATCAGCGAAAGATTTTTTTATAACATTACTCACTACTTAAAGTCGCTCATAACTACTCTTTATTAAAATCTTATAAATATTAATTATTATTAATAAATAGATTACTACTAATTATCTATGTTGTGTAGAACTCCTCTCGTTACTTTTATTGTTAAGTAATATTTTCGTATCCTTTTAATGAAGAAGTAATTTCCTCTTATCCAGGAGTCTTTCAATATTTAATTAGATTGTCTTTTTTACACTTTAACTTAACTTCAGTAGAGTGTAAATAATTTATGAGATGAAATACCTATTTTATGAGTGTTAGGAACGAGGCATTTTCGTATTTCCGATATCTCACAAAATAGAGAATCCAACAGCCCATCTCTAATTGGTGTGTCCATAGGATTCGTCGTGAAGCCATGTATTCATTACTCTGGTCTTTTGTTGTTTTATTACCTCTCTCCGAGTGCTTGCAATAATCATTTGAATCTGCATGACAGCACACAAAAGGAATCTTTTCAAATTGAGTATAGAATTCATGTTCGACATTTTCCATCGTGTATGGTTGAAGGAACAAACTTGAGTATTTCAACCCTTCACAGGTTCTTGACATTTTTATAATTTTTTCGGAATTATTCGTTTTTCAATATCACTTAATCATATCGTCCTAACTATAATGCTTTGTTATTGTAAATAATATAATAAGACTATTAAGGTATACACATTAGCCTGCAGACTCTATTTAAAGCAAACAGCTGCAATCTTAACTTAATCCAGAATGTAAGTTCACTGGAACTTTAAATGGAAATCGTCCGTTGAAGAGTACGGTTTATCCGGGGGTGCCTAATTACTTTGTCCTCTTCTTGGAGCACTGGGCTCAGTGAGTTTATACACCCAGCTTGTGTTATCTCAGAGCTAAACAAATCTACTTATAGGGGGCTAAGCAAGGCTCTGTCTCATTAAAGGGGGCTTTTTAAATAATAATTAGTTGAAATTTAAAATGTAGGAACGAAAAGATAAATTAATAAAATTCATAAACCGATGCGTTCAGTTGCAAAACAGCTCAAGTTTCTTGTAATTAATTTTTTTGCTAATTAACAATTTTTTTTTACATTATCACCAAATAAAAGAATTTCGTTTACGAATTGAATCAATTATGCTACAACTTTTTTTGAAAGGTTGTAATTATCTCTGATTGGTAAATAACCAGTATGTGGTTATTAAAAATGACGGTGAAATATTTTATATTCTTTTTTGAGCATATAAAAAAATATCAAGGCCATTGGACTTAAATGTAAGATAGACATCTGCCATCTGAACGCCTCTGGAATAAAAATTGACGGTTGGATGAATAAATGAACGTTTTTCAAGAGGATTCATTTTTAATAAATAGATAGAGTCATTCTTATTTTATAACGTTCACTTATAAGGAGTATTAGTAAGGGATAAGAAGAAAACAACTCTAAAAATAATAACCCTCCCAACCATTTAACCCCCGGTTCAAATCATATAGTAACAGCAATATTTATCTCATTAATATAAAACATTTACAGCAAGTGAGTAGTTAGGGATGTAAGTACCCAACAGTATAAGCTAATAGTACTCTGTGTGATCTCAAATTTCAGCTTCTTTTTTCTACTTAAAAAAGAGTATGATTTTCGCATTATGGTATAATTTTTGGGTCTTTCATGAATTAAATCGATTTTTAGTCGTGTGCTTAGTTCAAAAAGTCAGATTTCTTACGGCAATCCAAACCCATAAAACATATCAATATTCAGAACTACCTGACTATTTTCGTTTACTTACTCCCGATTTCAACCCGTTTTTTGAACAATATCGTAGTTCCCCGACAATAATTTTTATTCAGGCTTCAAGATGGCAGACGTGCTTTTTTCATTCCAGAATTATCTATATGATAAAAAAAAAGATGTTTTGAATTAGGCCATTTTAATTCAAAAACATATCGGCTCCCAGACTATTGCATTTCTTTTTCATAAAATATTAATATAA